>NW_027306095.1:0-300000 GCF_964355755.1 Antedon mediterranea
AATGCACAAAATTGTCTAAAACGTCTCCAAATACGATATTAAGCTATTGTATGCACTTTGATGTTTTTGAGTGAAAAGTTTTTTCGAAATGCACAAAATGTTCTAAAACGTCTCCAAATGCGATTTGGAGCTCTTTTGTGCACTTTAATTTTTTTTGTGTAAAAAGTTTGCTATTTTGTGCACTTTTAATGTTTTGTGTGAAAAGTTTTATCGAAATGCTCAAAATTGTCTAAAACGGTTTCAAATGTGATTTTAAGCACTTTGATATTTTTGTGTAATCAAGTTTTTTCGAAATGCACAACATGGTCTAAAACGTCTCCAAATGCGATTTGAAGCTATTTTGTGCACTTTGATGTTTTTGTGTGAAAAGTTTCATCGAAATGCACAAAATGGTCTAAAACGTCTCTAAATGCGATTTGAAGCTATTTTGTGCACTTTGATGTTTTTGTGTGAAAAGTTTCATCGAAATGCACAAAATGGTCTAAAACGTCTCTAAATGCGATTTGAAGATATTTTGTGCACTTTGTCGTTTTTGTGTGAAAAGTTTCATCGAAATGCTCAAAATGGTCTAAAACGTCTCCAAATGCGATTTGAAGCTATTTTGTGCACTTTGATGTTTTTTTCTGAAAAGTTTCATCGAAATGCACAAAATGGTCTAAAACGTCTCTAAATGCGATTTGAAGCTTTTTTGTGCACTTTGATGTTTTTGTGTGAAAAGTTTCATCGAAATGCACAAAATGGTCTAAAACGTCTCTAAATGCGATTTGAAGCTATTTTGTGCACTTTGATGTTTTTTTGTGAAAAGTTTCATCGAAATGCACAAAATGGTCTAAAACGTCTCTAAATGCGATTTGAAGCTATTTTGTGCACTTTGTCGTTTTTGTGTGAAAAGTTTCATCGAAATGCATTTCGATGAAACTTGATTACACAAAAATATCAAAGTGCTTAAAATCACATTTGAAACCGTTTTAGACCATTTTGAGCATTTCGATAAAACTTTTCACACAAAACATCAAAGTGCACAAAATAACTTCAAATCGCAATTGGAGACGTTTTAGACCATTTTGTGCATTTCGATGAAACTTTTCACACAAAAACGACAAAGTGCACAAAATAGCTTCAAATCGCATTTAGAGACGTTTTAGACAATTTTGTACATTTCGATGAAACTGGATTACACAAAACATCAAAGTGCACAAAATTGCTTCAAATCGCATTTGGAGACGTTTTAGACCATTTTGTGCATTTCGAAAAAACTTTTCACACAAAAACGACAAAGTGCACAAAATAGCTTCAAATCGCATTTGCAGACGTTTTAGAACATTTTGTGCATTTCGATGAAACTTTTCACACAAAAACATCAAAGTGCACAAAATTGCTTCAAATCGCATTTGGAGACGTTTTAGACCATTTTGAGCATTTCGATGAAACTTTTCACACAAAAACATCAAAGTGCACAAAATTGCTTCAAATCGCATTTGGAGACGTTTAGACCATTTTGAGCATTTCGATGAAATTTTTCACACAAAAACATCAAAGTGCACAAAATACCTTCAAATCGCATTTGCAGACGTTTTAGACCATTTTGTGCATTTCGATGAAACTTTTCACACAAAAACATCAAAGTGCACAAAATTGCTTCAAATCGCATTTGGAGACGTTTTAGACCATTTTGAGCATTTCGATGAAACTTTTCACACAAAAACGACAAAGTGCACAAAATAGCTTCAAATCGCATTTAAAGACGTTTTTAGACCATTTTGTGCATTTCGATGAAACTTTTCACAAAAAAACATCAAAGTGCACTAAATAGCTTCAAATCGCATTTAGAGAAGTTTTAGACCATTTTGTGCATTTCGATGAAACTTTTCACACAAAAACATCAAAGTGCACAAAATAGCTTCAAATCGCATTTAGAGACGTTTTAGACCATTTTGTGCATTTCGATGAAACTTTTCAGAAAAAAACATCAAAGTGCACAAAATAGCTTCAAATCGCATTTGGAGACGTTTTAGACCATTTTGAGCATTTCGATGAAACTTTTCACACAAAAACGACAAAGTGCACAAAATAGCTTCAAATCGCATTTAGAGACGTTTTAGACCATTTTGTGCATTTCGATGAAACTTTTCACACAAAAACATCAAAGTGCACAAAATAGCTTCAAATCGCATTTAGAGACGTTTTAGACCATTTTGAGCATTTCGATGAAACTTGATTACACAAAAATATCAAAGTGCTTAAAATCACATTTGAAACCGTTTTAGACCATTTTGAGCATTTCGATAAAACTTTTCACACAAAACATCAAAGTGCACAAAATAACTTCAAATCGCATTTGGAGACGTTTTAGACCATTTTGTGCATTTCGAATAAACTTTTCACACAAAAACATCAAAGTGCACAAATAGCTTCAAATCGCATTTGGAGACGTTTTAGACCATGTTGTGCATTTCGAAAAAACTTGATTACACAAAAATATCAAAGTGCTTAAAATCACATTTGAAACCGTTTTAGACAATTTTGAGCATTTCGATAAAACTTTTCACACAAAACATTAAAGTGCACAAAATAGCAAACTTTTTACACAAAACATCAAAGTGCACAAAAGAGCTCCAAATCGCATTGGGAGACGTTTTAGACCATTTTGTGCATTTCGAAAAAACTTTTCACTCAAAAACATCAAAGTGCATACAATAGCTTAATATCGTATTTGGAGACGTTTTAGACAATTTTGTGCATTTTAATGAAACTTTTCACACAAAAACATCAAAGTGCACAAAATAGCTTCAAATCGCATTTGCAGACGTTTTAAACCATTTAGTGCATTTCGATGAAACTTGATTACACAAAAACATCAAAGTGCTTAAAATCACATTTGAAACCGTTTTAGACCATTTTGAGAATTTCGATAAAACTTTTCACACAAAACATTAAAGTGCACAAAATAGCTTTAAATCGCATTTGCAGACGTTTTAGACCATTTTGTGCATTTCGATGAAACTTGATTACACAAAAATATCATCAAAGTGCTTAAAATCACATTTGAAACCGTTTTAGACCATTTTGAGCATTTCGATAAAACTTTTCACACAAAACATCAAAGTGCACAAAATAACTTCAAATCGCAATTGGAGACGTTTTAGACCATTTTGTGCATTTCGATGAAACTTTTCACACAAAAACGACAAAGTGCACAAAATAGCTTCAAATCGCATTTAGAGACGTTTTAGACAATTTTATACATTTCGATGAAACTGGATTACACAAAACATCAAAGTGCACAAAATTGCTTCAAATCGCATTTGGAGACGTTTTAGACCATTTTGTGCATTTCGAAAAAACTTTTCACACAAAAACGACAAAGTGCACAAAATAGCTTCAAATCGCATTTGCAGACGTTTTAGACCATTTTGTGCATTTCGATGAAACTTTTCACACAAAAACATCAAAGTGCACAAAATTGCTTCAAATCGCATTTGGAGACGTTTTAGACCATTTTGAGCATTTCGATGAAACTTTTCACACAAAAACGACAAAGTGCACAAAATAGCTTCAAATCGCATTTAGAGACGTTTTAGACAATTTTGTGCCTTTCGATGAAACTTTTCACAAAAAAACATCAAAGTGCACAAAATAGCTTCAAATCGCATTTGCAGACGTTTTAGACCATTTTGTGCATTTCGATGAAACTTTTCACACAAAAACATCAAAGTGCACAAAATTGCTTCAAATCGCATTTGGAGACGTTTTAGACCATTTTGAGCATTTCGATGAAACTTTTCACACAAAAACGACAAAGTGCACAAAATAGCTTCAAATCGCATTTAGAGACGTTTTAGACCATTTTGTGCATTCCGATGAAACTTTTCACAAAAAAACATCAAAGTGCACAAAATAGCTTCAAATCGCATTTAGAGACGTTTTAGACCATTTTGTGCATTTCGATGAAACTTTTCACACAAAAATATCAAAGTGCACAAAATAGCTTCAAATCGCATTTAGAGACGTTTTAGACCATTTTGAGCATTTCGATGAAACTTTTCACACAAAAACGACAAAGTGAAAAGTTTTTTCGAAATACACAAAATGGTCTAAAACGTCTCCAAATGCGATTTGGAGCTCTTTTGTGCACTTTGATGTTTTGTGTCAAAAGTTTTATAGAAATGCTCGAAATGGTCTAAAACGGTATCAAATGTGATTTTAAGCACTTTCATGTTTTTGTGTAGCCAAGTTTCATCGAAATGCACAAAAAAATCTAAAACGTCTCCAAATGCGATTTAAAGCTATTTTGTGCACTTTAATATTTTGTGTGAAAAGTTTTATCGAAATTCTCAAAATGGTCTAAAACGGTTTCAAATGTGATTTTAAGCACTTTGATGTTTTTGTGTTATCAAGTTTCATCGAAATGCACAAAATGGTTTAAAACGTCTGCAAATGCGATTTGAAGCTATTTTGTGCACTTTGATGTTTTGTGTAATCCAGTTTCATCGAAATGTACAAAATTGTCTAAAACGTCTCTAAATGCGATTTGAAGCTATTTTGTGCACTTTGTCGTTTTTGTGTGAAAAGTTTCATCGAAATGCTCAAAATGGTCTTAAACGGTTTCAAATGTGATTTTAAGCACTTTGATATTTTTGTGTAATCAAGTTTTTTCGAAATGCACAAAATGGTCTAAAACGTCTCCAAATGCGATTTAAAGCTATTTTGTGCACTTTAATGTTTTGTGTGAAAAGTTTTATCGAAATGCTCAAAATGGTCTAAAACGGTTTCAAATGTGATTTTAAGCACCTTGATGTTTTTGTGTAATCAAGTTTCATCGAAATGCACAAAATGGTTTAAAACGTCTGCAAATGCGATTTGAAGCTATTTTGTGCACTTTGATGTTTTTTGTAATCCAGTTTCATCGAAATGTACAAAATTGTCTAAAACGTCTCTAAATGCGATTTGAAGCTATTTTGTGCACTTTGTCGTTTTTATGTGAAAAGTTTCATCGAAATGCTCAAAATGGTCTAAAACGTCTACAAATGCGATTTGAAGCTATTTTGTGCACTTTGATGTTTTTGTGTGAAAAGTTTCATCGAAATGCACAAAATGGTCTAAAACGGTTTCAAATGTGATTTTAAGCACTTTGATATTTTTGTGTAATCAAGTTTTTTCGAAATGCACAAAATGGTCTAAAACGTCTCCAATTGCGATTTGAAGTTATTTTGTGCACTTTGATGTTTTGTGTGAAAAGTTTTATCGAAATTCTCAAAATGGTCTAAAACGGTTTCAAATGTGATTTTAAGCACTTTGATATTTTTGTGTAATCAAGTTTCATCAAAATGCACAAAATGGTCTAAAACGTCTGCAAATGCGATTTAAAGCTATTTTGTCCACTTTAATGTTTTGTGTGAAAAGTTTTATCGAAATTCTCAAAATGGTCTAAAACGGTTTCAAATGTGATTTTAAGCACTTTGATGTTTTTGTGTAATCAAGTTTCATCGAAATGCACAAAATGGTTTAAAACGTCTGCAAATGGGATTTGAAGCTATTTTGTGCACTTTGATGTTTTGTGTAATCCAGTTTCATCGAAATGTACAAAATTGTCTAAAACCTCTCAAAATGCGATTTGAAGCTATTTTGTGCACTTTGATGTTTTTGTGTGAAAAGTTTCATCGAAATGCACAAAATTGTCTAAAACGTCTCTAAATGCGATTTGAAGCTATTTTGTGCACTTTGTCGTTTTTGTGTGAAAAGTTTTCTCGAAATGCACAAAATGGTCTAAAACGTCTCCAAATGCGATTTGAAGCAATTTTGTGCACTTTGATGTTTTGTGTAATCCAGTTTCATCGAAATGTACAAAATTGTCTAAAACGTCTCTAAATGCGATTTGAAGCTATTTTGTGCACTTTGTCGTTTTTGTGTGAAAAGTTTTTTCGAAATGCACAAAATGGTCTAAAACGTCTCCAATTGCGATTTGAAGTTATTTTGTGCACTTTGATGTTTTGTGTGAAAAGTTTTATCGAAATGCTCAAAATGGTCTAAAACGGTTTCAAATGTGATTTTAAGCACTTTGATATTTTTGTGTAATCAAGTTTCATCGAAATGCACAAAATGGTCTAAAACGTCTGCAAATGCGATTTAAAGCTATTTTGTGCACTTTAATGTTTTGTGTGAAAAGTTTTATCGAAATTCTCAAAATGGTCTAAAACGGTTTCAAATGTGATTTTAAGCACTTTGATGTTTTTGTGTAATCAAGTTTCATCGAAATGCACAAAATGGTTTAAAACGTCTGCAAATGCGATTTGAAGCTATTTTGTGCACTTTGATGTTTTTGTGTGAAAAGTTTCATCGAAATGCACAAAATTGTCTAAAACGTCTCCAAATACGATATTAAGCTATTGTATGCACTTTGATGTTTTTGAGTGAAAAGTTTTTTCGAAATGCACAAAATGTTCTAAAACGTCTCCAAAGGCGATTTGGAGCTCTTTTGTGCACTTTAATTTTTTTTGTGTAAAAAGTTTGCTATTTTGTGCACTTTTAATGTTTTGTGTGAAAAGTTTTATCGAAATGCTCAAAATGGTCTAAAACGTCTCCAAATGCGATTTGAAGCAATTTTGTGCACTTTGATGTTTTGTGTAATCCAGTTTCATCGAAATGTACAAAATTGTCTAAAACGTCTCTAAATGCGATTTGAAGCTATTTTGTGCACTTTGTCGTTTTTGTGTGAAAAGTTTTTTCGAAATGCACAAAATGGTCTAAAACGTCTCCAATTGCGATTTGAAGTTATTTTGTGCACTTTGATGTTTTGTGTGAAAAGTTTTATCGAAATGCTCAAAATGGTCTAAAACGGTTTCAAATGTGATTATAAGCACTTTGATATTTTTGTGTAATCAAGTTTCATCGAAATGCACAAAATGGTCTAAAACGTCTGCAAATGCGATTTAAAGCTATTTTGTGCACTTTAATGTTTTGTGTGAAAAGTTTTATCGAAATTCTCAAAATGGTCTAAAACGGTTTCAAATGTGATTTTAAGCACTTTGATGTTTTTGTGTAATCAAGTTTCATCGAAATGCACAAAATGGTTTAAAACGTCTGCAAATGCGATTTGAAGCTATTTTGTGCACTTTGATGTTTTTGTGTGAAAAGTTTCATCGAAATGCACAAAATTGTCTAAAACGTCTCCAAATACGATATTAAGCTATTGTATGCACTTTGATGTTTTTGAGTGAAAAGTTTTTTCGAAATGCACAAAATGTTCTAAAACGTCTCCAAATGCGATTTGGAGCTCTTTTGTGCACTTTAATTTTTTTTGTGTAAAAAGTTTGCTATTTTGTGCACTTTTAATGTTTTGTGTGAAAAGTTTTATCGAAATGCTCAAAATTGTCTAAAACGGTTTCAAATGTGATTTTAAGCACTTTGATATTTTTGTGTAATCAAGTTTTTTCGAAATGCACAACATGGTCTAAAACGTCTCCAAATGCGATTTGAAGCTATTTTGTGCACTTTGATGTTTTTGTGTGAAAAGTTTCATCGAAATGCACAAAATGGTCTAAAACGTCTCTAAATGCGATTTGAAGCTATTTTGTGCACTTTGATGTTTTTGTGTGAAAAGTTTCATCGAAATGCACAAAATGGTCTAAAACGTCTCTAAATGCGATTTGAAGATATTTTGTGCACTTTGTCGTTTTTGTGTGAAAAGTTTCATCGAAATGCTCAAAATGGTCTAAAACGTCTCCAAATGCGATTTGAAGCTATTTTGTGCACTTTGATGTTTTTTTCTGAAAAGTTTCATCGAAATGCACAAAATGGTCTAAAACGTCTCTAAATGCGATTTGAAGCTTTTTTGTGCACTTTGATGTTTTTGTGTGAAAAGTTTCATCGAAATGCACAAAATGGTCTAAAACGTCTCTAAATGCGATTTGAAGCTATTTTGTGCACTTTGATGTTTTTTTGTGAAAAGTTTCATCGAAATGCACAAAATGGTCTGAAACGTCTCTAAATGCGATTTGAAGCTATTTTGTGCACTTTGTCGTTTTTGTGTGAAAAGTTTCATCGAAATGCATTTCGATGAAACTTGATTACACAAAAATATCAAAGTGCTTAAAATCACATTTGAAACCGTTTTAGACCATTTTGAGCATTTCGATAAAACTTTTCACACAAAACATCAAAGTGCACAAAATAACTTCAAATCGCAATTGGAGACGTTTTAGACCATTTTGTGCATTTCGATGAAACTTTTCACACAAAAACGACAAAGTGCACAAAATAGCTTCAAATCGCATTTAGAGACGTTTTAGACAATTTTGTACATTTCGATGAAACTGGATTACACAAAACATCAAAGTGCACAAAATTGCTTCAAATCGCATTTGGAGACGTTTTAGACCATTTTGTGCATTTCGAAAAAACTTTTCACACAAAAACGACAAAGTGCACAAAATAGCTTCAAATCGCATTTGCAGACGTTTTAGAACATTTTGTGCATTTCGATGAAACTTTTCACACAAAAACATCAAAGTGCACAAAATTGCTTCAAATCGCATTTGGAGACGTTTTAGACCATTTTGAGCATTTCGATGAAACTTTTCACACAAAAACATCAAAGTGCACAAAATTGCTTCAAATCGCATTTGGAGACGTTTTAGACCATTTTGAGCATTTCGATGAAATTTTTCACACAAAAACATCAAAGTGCACAAAATACCTTCAAATCGCATTTGCAGACGTTTTAGACCATTTTGTGCATTTCGATGAAACTTTTCACACAAAAACATCAAAGTGCACAAAATTGCTTCAAATCGCATTTGGAGACGTTTTAGACCATTTTGAGCATTTCGATGAAACTTTTCACACAAAAACGACAAAGTGCACAAAATAGCTTCAAATCGCATTTAAAGACGTTTTAGACCATTTTGTGCATTTCGATGAAACTTTTCACAAAAAAACATCAAAGTGCACTAAATAGCTTCAAATCGCATTTAGAGAAGTTTTAGACCATTTTGTGCATTTCGATGAAACTTTTCACACAAAAACATCAAAGTGCACAAAATAGCTTCAAATCGCATTTAGAGACGTTTTAGACCATTTTGTGCATTTCGATGAAACTTTTCAGAAAAAAACATCAAAGTGCACAAAATAGCTTCAAATCGCATTTGGAGACGTTTTAGACCATTTTGAGCATTTCGATGAAACTTTTCACACAAAAACGACAAAGTGCACAAAATAGCTTCAAATCGCATTTAGAGACGTTTTAGACCATTTTGTGCATTTCGATGAAACTTTTCACACAAAAACATCAAAGTGCACAAAATAGCTTCAAATCGCATTTAGAGACGTTTTAGACCATTTTGAGCATTTCGATGAAACTTGATTACACAAAAATATCAAAGTGCTTAAAATCACATTTGAAACCGTTTTAGACCATTTTGAGCATTTCGATAAAACTTTTCACACAAAACATCAAAGTGCACAAAATAACTTCAAATCGCATTTGGAGACGTTTTAGACCATTTTGTGCATTTCGAATAAACTTTTCACACAAAAACATCAAAGTGCACAAAATAGCTTCAAATCGCATTTGGAGACGTTTTAGACCATGTTGTGCATTTCGAAAAAACTTGATTACACAAAAATATCAAAGTGCTTAAAATCACATTTGAAACCGTTTTAGACAATTTTGAGCATTTCGATAAAACTTTTCACACAAAACATTAAAGTGCACAAAATAGCAAACTTTTTACACAAAACATCAAAGTGCACAAAAGAGCTCCAAATCGCATTGGGAGACGTTTTAGACCATTTTGTGCATTTCGAAAAAACTTTTCACTCAAAAACATCAAAGTGCATACAATAGCTTAATATCGTATTTGGAGACGTTTTAGACAATTTTGTGCATTTTAATGAAACTTTTCACACAAAAACATCAAAGTGCACAAAATAGCTTCAAATCGCATTTGCAGACGTTTTAAACCATTTAGTGCATTTCGATGAAACTTGATTACACAAAAACATCAAAGTGCTTAAAATCACATTTGAAACCGTTTTAGACCATTTTGAGAATTTCGATAAAACTTTTCACACAAAACATTAAAGTGCACAAAATAGCTTTAAATCGCATTTGCAGACGTTTTAGACCATTTTGTGCATTTCGATGAAACTTGATTACACAAAAATATCATCAAAGTGCTTAAAATCACATTTGAAACCGTTTTAGACCATTTTGAGCATTTCGATAAAACTTTTCACACAAAACATCAAAGTGCACAAAATAACTTCAAATCGCAATTGGAGACGTTTTAGACCATTTTGTGCATTTCGATGAAACTTTTCACACAAAAACGACAAAGTGCACAAAATAGCTTCAAATCGCATTTAGAGACGTTTTAGACAATTTTATACATTTCGATGAAACTGGATTACACAAAACATCAAAGTGCACAAAATTGCTTCAAATCGCATTTGGAGACGTTTTAGACCATTTTGTGCATTTCGAAAAAACTTTTCACACAAAAACGACAAAGTGCACAAAATAGCTTCAAATCGCATTTGCAGACGTTTTAGACCATTTTGTGCATTTCGATGAAACTTTTCACACAAAAACATCAAAGTGCACAAAATTGCTTCAAATCGCATTTGGAGACGTTTTAGACCATTTTGAGCATTTCGATGAAACTTTTCACACAAAAACGACAAAGTGCACAAAATAGCTTCAAATCGCATTTAGAGACGTTTTAGACAATTTTGTGCCTTTCGATGAAACTTTTCACAAAAAAACATCAAAGTGCACAAAATAGCTTCAAATCGCATTTGCAGACGTTTTAGACCATTTTGTGCATTTCGATGAAACTTTTCACACAAAAACGACAAAGTGCACAAAATAGCTTCAAATCGCATTTAGAGACGTTTTAGACCATTTTGTGCATTTCGATGAAACTTTTCACACAAAAACATCAAAGTGCACAAAATAGCTTCAAATCGCATTTAGAGACGTTTTAGACCATTTTGTGCATTTCGATGAAACTTTTCACACAAAAACATCAAAGTGCACGAAATAGCTTCAAATCGCATTTGGAGACGTTTTAGACCATGTTGTGCATTTCGAAAAAACTTGATTACACAAAAACATCAAAGTGCTTAAAATCACATTTGAAACCGTTTTAGACCATTTTGAGAATTTCGATAAAACTTTTACACAAAACATTAAAGTGCACAAAATAGCTTTAAATCGCATTTGCAGACGTTTTAGACCATTTTGTGCATTTCGATGAAACTGGATTACACAAAACATCAAAGTGCACAAAATTGCTTCAAATCGCATTTGGAGACGTTTTAGACCATTTTGTGCATTTCGAAAAAACTTTTCACACAAAAACGACAAAGTGCACAAAATAGCTTCAAATCACATTTGAAACCGTTTTAGACCATTTTGAGAATTTCGATAAAACTTTTACACAAAACATTAAAGTGCACAAAATAGCTTTAAATCGCATTTGCAGACGTTTTAGACCATTTTGTGCATTTCGATGAAACTTGATTACACAAAAATATCAAAGTGCTTAAAATCACATTTGAAACCGTTTTAGACCATTTTGAGCATTTCGATAAAACTTTTCACACAAAACATCAAAGTGCACAAAATAACTTCAAATCGCAATTGGAGACGTTTTAGACCATTTTGTGCATTTCGATGAAACTTTTCACACAAAAACGACAAAGTGCACAAAATAGCTTCAAATCGCATTTAGAGACGTTTTAGACAATTTTGTACATTTCGATGAAACTGGATTACACAAAACATCAAAGTGCACAAAATTGCTTCAAATCGCATTTGGAGACGTTTTAGACCATTTTGTGCATTTCGAAAAAACTTTTCACACAAAAACGACAAAGTGCACAAAATAGCTTCAAATCGCATTTGCAGACGTTTTAGACCATTTTGTGCATTTCGATGAAACTTTTCACACAAAAACATCAAAGTGCACCAAATTGCTTCAAATCGCATTTGGAGACGTTTTAGACAATTTTGTGCCTTTCGATGAAACTTTTCACACAAAAACGACAAAGTGCACAAAATAGCTTCAAATCGCATTTGGAGACGTTTTAGACCATGTTGTGCATTTCGAAAAAACTTGATTACACAAAAACATCAAAGTGTTTAAAATCACATTTGAAACCGTTTTAGACCATTTTGAGAATTTCGATAAAACTTTTACACAAAACATTAAAGTGCACAAAATAGCTTTAAATCGCATTTGCAGACGTTTTAGACCATTTTGTGCATTTCGATGAAACTGGATTACACAAAACATCAAAGTGCACAAAATTGCTTCAAATCGCATTTGGAGACGTTTTAGACCATTTTGTGCATTTCGAAAAAACTTTTCACACAAAAACGACAAAGTGCACAAAATAGCTTCAAATCACATTTGAAACCGTTTTAGACCATTTTGAGAATTTCGATAAAACTTTTACACAAAACATTAAAGTGCACAAAATAGCTTTAAATCGCATTTGCAGACGTTTTAGACCATTTTTTGCATTTCGATGAAACTTGATTACACAAAAATATCAAAGTGCTTAAAATCACATTTGAAACCGTTTTAGACCATTTTGAGCATTTCGATAAAACTTTTCACACAAAACATCAAAGTGCACAAAATAACTTCAAATCGCAATTGGAGACGTTTTAGACCATTTTGTGCATTTCGATGAAACTTTTCACACAAAAACGACAAAGTGCACAAAATAGCTTCAAATCGCATTTAGAGACGTTTTAGACAATTTTGTACATTTCGATGAAACTGGATTACACAAAACATCAAAGTGCACAAAATTGCTTCAAATCGCATTTGGAGACGTTTTAGACCATTTTGTGCATTTCGAAAAAACTTTTCACACAAAAACGACAAAGTGCACAAAATAGCTTCAAATCGCATTTGCAGACGTTTTAGACCATTTTGTGCATTTCGATGAAACTTTTCACACAAAAACATCAAAGTGCACCAAATTGCTTCAAATCGCATTTGGAGACGTTTTAGACAATTTTGTGCCTTTTGATGAAACTTTTCACACAAAAACGACAAAGTGCACAAAATAGCTTCAAATCGCATTTGCAGACGTTTTAGACCATTTTGTGCATTTCGATGAAACTTTTCACACAAAAACATCAAAGTGCACAAAATTGCTTCAAATCGCATTTGGAGACGTTTTAGACCATTTTGAGCATTTCGATGAAACTTTTCACACAAAAACGACAAAGTCCACAAAATAGCTTCAAATCGCATTTAGAGACGTTTTAGACCATTTTGTGCATTTCGATGAAACTTTTCACAAAAAAACATCAAAGTGCACAAAATAGCTTCAAATCGCATTTGGAGACGTTTTAGACCATTTTGAGCATTTCGATGAAACTTTTCACACAAAAACGACAAAGTGCACAAAATAGCTTCAAATCGCATTTAGAGACGTTTTAGACCATTTTGTGCATTTCGATGAAACTTTTCACACAAAAACATCAAAGTGCACAAAATAGCTTCAAATCGCATTTGGAGACGTTTTAGACCATTTTGTGCATTTCGATGAAACTTTTCACACAAAAACATCAAAGTGCACAAAATAGCTTCAAATCGCATTTGGAGACGTTTTAGACCATGTTGTGCATTTCGAAAAAACTTGATTACACAAAAATATCAAAGTGCTTAAAATCACATTTGAAACCGTTTTAGACAATTTTGAGCATTTCGATAAAACTTTTCACACAAAACATTAAAGTGCACAAAATAGCAAACTTTTTACACAAAACATCAAAGTGCACAAAAGAGCTCCAAATCGCATTTTGAGACGTTTTAGACCCTTTTGTGGATTTCGAAAAAACTTTTCACTCAAAAACATCAAAGTGCATACAATAGCTTAATATCGTATTTGGAGACGTTTTAGACAATTTTGTGCATTTCGATGAAACTTTTCACACAAAAACATCAAAGTGCACAAAATAGCTTCAAATCGCATTTGCAGACGTTTTAAACCATTTTGTGCATTTCGATGAAACTTGATTACACAAAAACATCAAAGTGCTTAAAATCACATTTGAAACTGTTTTAGACCATTTTGAGAATTTCGATAAAACTTTACACACAAAAACATCAAAGTGTACAAAATAGCTTCAAATCGCATTTAGAGACGTTTTAGACCATTTTGTGTATTTCGATGAAACTTTTCACACAAAAACATCAAAGTGCACAAAATAGCTTCAAATCGCATTTGGAGACGTTTTAGACCATGTTGTGCATTTCGAAAAAACTTGATTACACAAAAATATCAAAGTGCTTAAAATCACATTTGAAACCGTTTTAGACAATTTTGAGCATTTCGATAAAATTTTTCACACAAAACATTAAAGTGCACAAAATAGCAAACTTTTTACACAAAATATCAAAGTGCACAAAAGAGCTCCAAATCGCATTGGGAGACGTTTTAGACCATTTTGTGCATTTCGAAAAAACTTTTCACTCAAAAACATCAAAGTGCATACAATAGCTTAATATCGTATTTGGAGACGTTTTAGACAATTTTGTGCATTTCTATGAAACTTTTCACACAAAAACATCAAAGTGCACAAAATAGCTTCAAATCGCATTTGCAGACGTTTTAAACCATTTTGTGCATTTCGATGAAACTTGATTACACAAAAACATCAAAGTGCTTAAAATCACATTTGAAACCGTTTTAGACCATTTTGAGAATTTCGATAAAACTTTTCACACAAAACATTAAAGTGCACAAAATAGCTTTAAATCGCATTTGCAGACGTTTTAGACCATTTTGTGCATTTCGATGAAACTTGATTACACAAAAATATCAAAGTGCTTAAAATCACATTTGAAACCGTTTTAGACCATTTTGAGCATTTCGATAAAACTTTTCACACAAAACATCAAAGTGCACAAAATAACTTCAAATCGCAATTGGAGACGTTTTAGACCATTTTGTGCATTTCGAAAAAACTTTTCACACAAAAACGACAAAGTGCACAAAATAGCTTCAAATCGCATTTGCAGACGTTTTAGACCATTTTGTGCATTTCGATGAAACTTTTCACACAAAAACATCAAAGTGCACAAAATTGCTTCAAATCGCATTTGGAGACGTTTTAGACCATTTTGAGCATTTCGATGAAACTTTTCACACAAAAACGACAAAGTGCACAAAATAGCTTCAAATCGGATTTAGAGACGTTTTAGACAATTTTGTGCATTTCGATGAAACTTTTCACAAAAAAACATCAAAGTGCACAAAATAGCTTCAAATCGCATTTGGAGACGTTTTAGACCATTTTGTGCATTTCGATGAAACTTTTCACACAAAAACATCAAATTGCACAAAATTGCTTCAAATCTCATTTGGAGACGTTTTAGACCATTTTGAGCATTTCGATGAAACTTTTCACACAAAAACGACAAAGTGCACAAAATAGTTTCAAATCGCATTTAGAGACGTTTTAGACCATTTTGTGCATTTCGATGAAACTTTTCACAAAAAAACATCAAAGTGCACAAAATAGCTTCAAATCGCATTTAGAGACGTTTTAGACCATTTTGTGCATTTCGATGAAACTTTTCACACAAAAACATCAAAGTGCACAAAATTGCTTCAAATCGCATTTGGAGACGTTTTAGACCATTTTGAGCATTTCGATGAAACTTTTCACACAAAAACGACAAAGTGCACAAAATAGCTTCAAATCGCATTTAGAGACGTTTTAGACCATTTTGTGCATTTCGATGAAACTTTTCACACAAAAACGACAAAGTGCACAAAATAGCTTCAAATCGCATTTAGAGACGTTTTAGACCATTTTGTGCATTTCGATGAAACTTTTCACACAAAAACATTAAAGTGCACAAAATAGCTTCAAATCGCATTTAGAGACGTTTTAGACCATTTTGTGCAATTCGATGAAACTTTTCACACAAAAACATGAAAGTGCACAAAATAGCTTCAAATCGCATTTGGAGACGTTTTAGACCATGTTGTGCATTTCGAAAAAACTTGATTACACAAAAACATCAAAGTGCTTAAAATCACATTTGAAACCGTTTTAGACTATTTTGAGAATTTCGATAAAACTTTTCACACAAAACATTAAAGTGCACAAAATAGCTTTAAATCGCATTTGCAGACGTTTTAGACCATTTTGTGCATTTCGATGAAACTTGATTACACAAAAATATCAAAGTGCTTAAAATCACATTTGAAACCGTTTTAGACCATTTTGAGCATTTCGATAAAACTTTCACACAAAACATCAAAGTGCACAAAATAACTTCAAATTGCAATTGGAGACGTTTTAGACCATTTTGTGCATTTCGATGAAACTTTTCACACAAAAACGACAAAGTGCACAAAATAGCTTCAAATCGCATTTAGAGACGTTTTAGACAATTTTGTACATTTCGATGAAACTGGATTACACAAAACATCAAAGTGCACAAAATTGCTTCAAATCGCAATTGGAGACGTTTTAGACCATTTTGTGCATTTCGAAAAAACTTTTCACACAAAAACGACAAAGTGCACA
Source organism: Antedon mediterranea (assembly GCF_964355755.1). Classification (NCBI taxonomy): domain Eukaryota; kingdom Metazoa; phylum Echinodermata; class Crinoidea; order Comatulida; family Antedonidae; genus Antedon; species Antedon mediterranea. The sequence goes on from NW_027306095.1 coordinate 16,568, forward strand.
AAATAGCTTCAAATCGAATTTAGAGACGTTTTAGACAATTTTGTACATTTCGATGAATCTGGATTACACAAAACATCAAAGTGCACAAAATTGCTTCAAATCGCATTTGGAGTCGTTTTAGACCATTTTGTGCATTTCGAAAAAACTTTTCACACAAAAACGTCAAAGTGCCCAAAATAGCTTCAAATCGCATTTGCAGACGTTTTAGACCATTTTGTGCATTTCGATGAAACTTTTCACACAAAAACATCAAAGTGCACAAAATTGCTTCAAATCGCATTTGGAGACGTTTTAGACCATTTTGAGCATTTCGATGAAACTTTTCACACAAAAACGACAAAGTGCACAAAATAGCTTCAAATCGCATTTAGAGACGTTTTAGACAATTTTGTGCCTTTCGATGAAACTTTTCACAAAAAAACATCAAAGTGCACAAAATAGCTTCAAATCGCATTTGCAGACGTTTTAGACCATTTTGTGAATTTCGATGAAACTTTTCACACAAAAACATCAAAGTGCACAAAATTGCTTCAAATCGCATTTGGAGACGTTTTAGACCATTTTGAGCATTTCGATGAAACTTTTCACACAAAAACATCAAAGTGCACAAAATAGCTTCAAATCGCATTTGCAGACGTTTTAGACCATTTTGAGCATTTCGATGAAACTTTTCACACAAAAACGACAAAGTGCACAAAATAGCTTCAAATCGCATTTAGAGACGTTTTAGACCATTTTGTGCATTTCGATGAAACTTTTCACACAAAAACATCAAAGTGCACAAAATAGCTTCAAATCGCATTTAGAGACGTTTTAGACCATTTTGTGCATTTCGATGAAACTTTTCACACAAAAACATCAAAGTGCACAAAATAGCTTCAAATCGCATTTGGAGACGTTTTAGACCATGTTGTGCATTTCGAAAAAACTTGATTACACAAAAATATCAAAGTGCTTAAAATCACATTTGAAACCGTTTTAGACAATTTTGAGCATTTCGATAAAACTTTTCACACAAAACATTAAAAGTGCACAAAATAGCAAACTTTTTACACAAAAAAAATTAAAGTGCACAAAAGAGCTCCAAATCGCATTTGGAGACGTTTTAGAACATTTTGTGCATTTCGAAAAAACTTTTCACTCAAAAACATCAAAGTGCATACAATAGCTTAATATCGTATTTGGAGACGTTTTAGACAATTTTGTGCATTTCGATGAAACTTTTCACACAAAAACATCAAAGTGCACAAAATAGCTTCAAATCGAATTTGCAGACGTTTTAAACCATTTTGTGCATTTCGATGAAACTTGATTACACAAAAACATCAAAGTGCTTAAAATCACATTTGAAACCGTTTTAGACCATTTTGAGAATTTCGATAAAACTTTTCACACAAAACATTGAAGTGCACAAAATAGCTTTAAATCGCATTTGCAGACGTTTTAGACCATTTTGTGCATTTCGAAGAAACTTGATTACACAAAAATATCAAAGTGCTTAAATTCACATTTGAAACCGTTTTAGACCATTTTGAGCATTTCGATAAAACTTTTCACACAAAACATCAAAGTGCACAAAATAACTTCAAATCGCAATTGGAGACGTTTTAGACCATTTTGTGCATTTCGAAAAAACTTTTCACACAAAAACGACAAAGTGCACAAAATAGCTTCAAATCGCATTTAGAGACGTTTTAGACAATTTTGTACATTTCGATGAAACTGGATTACACAAAACATCAAAGTGCACAAAATAGCTTCAAATCGCATTTGCAGACGTTTTAGACCATTTTGTGCATTTCGATGAAACTTTTCACACAAAAACATCAAAGTGCACAAAATTGCTTCAAATCGCATTTGGAGACGTTTTAGACCATTTTGAGCATTTAGATGAAACTTTTCACACAAAAACGACAAAGTGCACAAAATAGCTTCAAATCGCATTTAGAGACGTTTTAGACCATTTTGTGCATTTCGATGAAACTTTTCACAAAAAAACATCAAAGTGCACAAAATAGCTTCAAATCGCAATTAGAGACGTTTTAGACCATTTTGTGCATTTCGATGAAACTTTTCACACAAAAACATCAAAGTGCACAAAATAGCTTCAAATTGCATTTAGAGACGTTTGAGACCATTTTGAGCATTTCGATGAAACTTTTCACACAAAAACGACAAAGTGCACAAAATAGCTTCAAATCGCATTTAGAGACGTTTTAGACCATTTTGTGCATTTCGATGAAACTTTTCACACAAAAACATCAAAGTGCACAAAATAGCTTCAAATCGCATTTAGAGACGTTTTAGACCATTTTGTGCATTTCGATGAAACTTTTCACACAAAAACATCAAAGTGCACAAAATAGCTTCAAATCGCATTTGGAGACGTTTTAGACCATGTTGTGCATTTCGAAAAAACTTGATTACACAAAAATATCAAAGTGCTTAAAATCACATTTGAAACCGTTTTAGACAATTTTGAGCATTTCGATAAAACTTTTCACACAAAACATTAAAGTGCACAAAATAGCAAACTTTTTACACAAAACATCAAAGTGCACAAAAGAGCTCCAAATCGCATTTGGAGACGTTTTAGACCATTTTGTGCATTTCGAAAAAACTTTTCACTCAAAAACAACAAAGTGCATACAATAGCTTAATATCGTATTTGGAGACGTTTTAGACAATTTTGTGCATTTCGATGAAACTTTTCACACAAAAACATCAAAGTGCACAAAATAGCTTCAAATCGCATTTAGAGACGTTTTAGACCATTTTGTGCATTTCGATGAAACTTTTCACACAAAAACATCAAAGGGCACAAAATAGCTTCAAATCGCATTTAGAGACGTTTTAGACCATTTTGTGTATTTCGATGAAACTTTTCACACAAAAACATCAAAGTGCACAAAATAGCTTCAAATCGCATTTGGAGACGTTTTAGACCATGTTGTGCATTTCGAAAAAACTTGATTACACAAAAATATCAAAGTGCTTAAAATCACATTTGAAACCGTTTTAGACAATTTTGAGCATTTCGATAAAACTTTTCACACAAAACATTAAAAGTGCACAAAATAGCAAACTTTTTACACAAAAAAAATTAAAGTGCACAAAAGAGCTCCAAATGGCATTTGGAGACGTTTTAGAACATTTTGTGCATTTCGAAAAAACTTTTTACTCAAAAACATCAAAGTGCATAAAATAGCTTAATATCGTATTTGGAGACGTTTTAGATAATTTTGTGCATTTCGATGAAACTTTTCACACAAAAACATCAAAGTGCACAAAATAGCTTCAAATCGCATTTGCAGACGTTTTAGACCATTTTGTGCATTTCGATTAAACTTGATTACACAAAAATATCAAAGTGCTTAAAATCACATTTGAAACCGTTTTAGACCATTTTGAGCATTTCGATAAAACTTTTCACACAAAACATCAAAGTGCACAAAATAACTTCAAATCGCAATTGGAGACGTTTTAGACCATTTTGTGCATTTCGAAAAAACTTTTCACACAAAAACGACAAAGTGCACAAAATAGCTTCAAATCGCATTTAGAGACGTTTTAGACAATTTTGTACATTTCGATGAAACTGGATTACACAAAACATCAAAGTGCACAAAATAGCTTCAAATCGCATTTGCAGACGTTTTAGACCATTTTGTGCATTTCGATGAAACTTTTCACACAAAAACATCAAAGTGCACAAAATTGCTTCAAATCGCATTTGGAGACGTTTTAGACCATTTTGAGCATTTAGGTGAAACTTTTCACACAAAAACGACAAAGTGCACAAAATAGCTTCAAATCGCATTTAGAGACGTTTTAGACCATTTTGTGCATTTCGATGAAACTTTTCACAAAAAAACATCAAAGTGCACAAAATAGCTTCAAATCGCATTTAGAGACGTTTTAGACCATTTTGTGCATTTCGATGAAACTTTTCACACAAAAACATCAAAGTGCACAAAATAGCTTCAAATCGCATTTAGAGACGTTTTAGACCATTTTGAGCATTTCGATGAAACTTTTCACACAAAAACGACAAAGTGCACAAAATAGCTTCAAATCGCATTTAGAGACGTTTTAGACCATTTTGTGCATTTCGATGAAACTTTTCACACAAAAACATCAAAGTGCACAAAATAGCTTCAAATCGCATTTGGAGACGTTTTAGACCATGTTGTGCATTTCGAAAAAACTTGATTACACAAAAATATCAAAGTGCTTAAAATCACATTTGAAACCGTTTTAGACAATTTTGAGCATTTCGATAAAACTTTTCACACAAAACATTAAAGTGCACAAAATAGCAAACTTTTTACACAAAACATCAAAGTGCACAAAAGAGCTCCAAATCGCATTGGGAGACGTTTTAGACCATTTTGTGCATTTCGAAAAAACTTTTCACTCAAAAACATCAAAGTGCATACAATAGCTTAATATCGTATTTGGAGACGTTTTAGACAATTTTGTGCATTTCGATGAAACTTTTCACACAAAAACATCAAAGTGCACAAAATAGCTTCAAATCGCATTTGCAGACGTTTTAAACCATTTTGTGCATTTCGATGAAACTTGATTACACAAAAACCTCAAAGTGCTTAAAATCACATTTGAAACCGTTTTAGACCATTTTGAGAATTTCGATAAAACTTTTCACACAAAACATTAAAGTGCACAAAATAGCTTTAAATCGCATTTGCAGACGTTTTAGACCATTTTGTGCATTTCGATGAAACTTGATTACACAAAAATATCAAAGTGCTTAAAATCACATTTGAAACCGTTTTAGACCATTTTGAGCATTTCGATAAAACTTTTCACACAAAACACCAAAGTGCACAAAATAACTTCAAATCGCAATTGGAGACGTTTTAGACCATTTTGTGCATTTCGAAAAAACTTTTCACACAAAAACGACAAAGTGCACAAAATAGCTTCAAATCGCATTTGCAGACGTTTTAGACCATTTTGTGCATTTCGATGAAACTTTTCACACAAAAACATCAAAGTGCACAAAATTGCTTCAAATCGCATTTGGAGACGTTTTAGACCATTTTGAGCATTTCGATGAAACTTTTCACACAAAAACGACAAAGTGCACAAAATAGCTTCAAATCGGATTTAGAGACGTTTTAGACAATTTTGTGCATTTCGATGAAACTTTTCACAAAAAAACATCAAAGTGCACAAAATAGCTTCAAATCGCATTTGGAGACGTTTTAGACCATTTTGTGCATTTCGATGAAACTTTTCACACAAAAACATCAAATTGCACAAAATTGCTTCAAATCGCATTTGGAGACGTTTTAGACCATTTTGAGCATTTCGATGAAACTTTTCACACAAAAACGACAAAGTGCACAAAATAGCTTCAAATCGCATTTAGAGACGTTTTAGACCATTTTGTGCATTTCGATGAAACTTTTCACAAAAAAACATCAAAGTGCACAAAATAGCTTCAAATCGCATTTAGAGACGTTTTAGACCATTTTGTGCATTTCGATGAAACTTTTCACACAAAAACATCAAAGTGCACAAAATAGCTTCAAATCGCATTTAGAGACGTTTTAGACCATTTTGTGCATTTCGATGAAACTTTTCACAAAAAAACATCAAAGTTTAATGTTTTGTGTGAAAAGTTTCATCGAAATGCACAAAATGGTCTAAAACGTCTCTAAATGCGATTTGAAGCTATTTTGTGCACTTTGATGTTTTTGTGTGAAAAGTTTAATCGAAATGCACAAAATGGTCTAAAACGTCTCTAAATGCGATTTGAAGCTATTTTGTGCACTTTGATGTTTTTGTGTGAAAAGTTTCATCGAAATGCACAAAATGGTCTAAAACGTCTCTAAATGCGATTTGAAGCTATTTTGTGCACTTTGATGTTTTTGTGTGAAAAGTTTCATCGAAATGCACAAAATGGTCTAAAACGACTCTAAATGCGATTTGAAGCTATCTTGTGCACTTTGATGTTTTTGTGTGAAAAGTTTCATCGAAATGCACAAAATGGTCTAAAACGTCTCTAAATGCGATTTGAAGCTATTTTGTGCACTTTGATGTTTTTTTGTGAAAAGTTTCATCGAAATGCACAAAATGGTCTAAAACGTCTCTAAATGCGATTTGAAGCTATTTTGTGGACTTTGTCGTTTTTGTGTGAAAAGTTTCATCGAAATGCTCAAAATGGTCTAAAACGTCTCCAAATGCGATTTGAAGCAATTTTGTGCACTTTGATGTTTTTGTGTGAAAAGTTTCATCGAAATGCACAAAATGGTCTAAAACGTCTGCAAATGCGATTTGAAGCTATTTTGTGCACTTTGTCGTTTTTGTGTGAAAAGTTTCATCGAAATGCACAAAATGGTCTAAAACGTCTCCAAATGCGATTTGAAGCTATTTTGTGCACTTTGATGTTTTTTTGTGAAAAGTTTCATCGAAATGCACAAAATTGTCTAAAACGTCTCTAAATCCGATTTGAAGCTATTTTGTGCACTTTGTCGTTTTTGTGTGAAAAGTTTCATCGAAATGCTCAAAATGGTCTAAAACGTCTCCAAATGCGATTTGAAGCAATTTTGTGCACTTTGATGTTTTTGTGTGAAAAGTTTCATCGAAATGCACAAAATGGTCTAAAACGTCTGCAAATGCGATTTGAAGCTATTTTGTGCACTTTGTCGTTTTTGTGTGAAAAGTTTTTTCGAAATGCACAAAATGGTCTAAAACGTCTCCAATTGCGATTTGAAGTTATTTTGTGCACTTTGATGTTTTGTGTGAAAAGTTTTATCGAAATGCTCAAAATGGTCTAAAACGGTTTCAAATGTGATTTTAAGCACTTTGATATTTTTGTGTAATCAAGTTTCATCGAAATGCACAAAATGGTCTAAAACGTCTGCAAATGCGATTTAAAGCTATTTTGTGCACTTTAATGTTTTGTGTGAAAAGTTTTATCGAAATTCTCAAAATGGTCTAAAACGGTTTCAAATGTGATTTGAAGCTATTTTGTGCACTTTGTCGTTTTTGTGTGAAAAGTTTTTTCGAAATGCACAAAATGGTCTAAAACGTCTCCAAATGCGATTTGAAGCAATTTTGTGCACTTTGATGTTTTGTGTAATCCAGTTTCATCGAAATGCACAAAATGGTCTAAAACGTCTGCAAATGCGATTTAAAGCTATTTTGTGCACTTTAATGTTTTGTGTAAAAGTTTTATCGAAATTCTCAAAATGGTCTAAAACGGTTTCAAATGTGATTTTAAACACTTTGATGTTTTTGTGTAATCAAGTTTTTTCGAAATGCACAACATGGTCTAAAACGTCTCCAAATGCGATTTGAAGCTATTTTGTGCACTTTGTCGTTTTTGTGTGAAAAGTTTCATCGAAAGGCACAAAATTGTCTAAAACGTCTCCAAATGCGATTTGAAGCAATTTGGTGCACTTTGATGTTTTTGTGTGAAAAGTTTCATCGAAATGCACAAAATGGTCTAAAACGTCTGCAAATGCGATTTGAAGCTATTTTGTGCACTTTGTCGTTTTTGTGTGAAAAGTTTTTTCGAAATGCACAAAATGGTCTAAAACGTCTCCAAATGCGATTTGAAGCAATTTTGTGCACTTTGATGTTTTGTGTAATCCAGTTTCATCGAAATGTACAAAATTGTCTAAAACGTCTCTAAATGCGATTTGAAGCTATTTTGTGCACTTTGTCGTTTTTGTGTGAAAAGTTTCATCGAAATGCACAAAATGGTCTAAAACGTCTCCAATTGCGATTTGAAGTTATTTTGTGCACTTTGATGTTTTGTGTGAAAAGTTTTATCGAAATGCTCAAAATGGTCTAAAACGGTTTCAAATGTGATTTTAAGCACTTTGATATTTTTGTGTAATCAAGTTTCATCGAAATGCACAAAATGGTCTAAAACGTCTGCAAATGCGATTTAAAGCTATTTTGTGCACTTTAATGTTTTGTGTAAAAGTTTTATCGAAATTCTCAAAATGGTCTAAAACGGTTTCAAATGTGATTTGAAGCTATTTTGTGCACTTTGTCGTTTTTGTGTGAAAAGTTTTTTCGAAATGCACAAAATGGTCTAAAACGTCTCCAAATGCGATTTGAAGCAATTTTGTGCACTTTGATGTTTTGTGTAATCCAGTTTCATCGAAATGCACAAAATGGTCTAAAACGTCTGCAAATGCGATTTAAAGCTATTTTGTGCACTTTAATGTTTTGTGTAAAAGTTTTATCGAAATTCTCAAAATGGTCTAAAACGGTTTCAAATGTGATTTTAAGCACTTTGATGTTTTTGTGTAATCAAGTTTTTTCGAAATGCACAACATGGTCTAAAACGTCTCCAAATGCGATTTGAAGCTATTTCGTGCACTTTGATGTTTTTGTGTGAAAAGTTTCATCGAAATGCACAAAATGGTCTAAAACGTCTCTAAATGCGATTTGAAGCTATTTTGTGCACTTTGATGTTTTTGTGTGAAAAGTTTCATCGAAATGCACAAAATGGTCTAAAACGTCTCTAAATGCGATTTGAAGCTATTTTGTGCACTTTGATGTTTTTTTGTGAAAAGTTTCATCGAAATGCACAAAATGGTCTAAAACGTCTCTAAATGCGATTTGAAGCTATTTTGTGCACTTTGTCGTTTTTGTGTGAAAAGTTTCATCGAAATGCTCAAAATGGTCTAAAACGTCTCCAAATGCGATTTGAAGCAATTTTGTGCACTTTGATGTTTTTGTGTGAAAAGTTTCATCGAAATGCACAAAATGGTCTAAAACGTCTGCAAATGCGATTTGAAGCTAATTTGTGCACTTTGATGTTTTTTTGTGAAAAGTTTCATCGAAAGGCACAAAATTGTCTAAAAAGTCTCTAACTGCGATTTGAAGCTATTTTGTGCACTTTGTCGTTTTTGTGTGAAAAGTTTCATCGAAATGCTCAAAATGGTCTAAAACGTCTCCAAATGCGATTTGAAGCAATTTTGTGCACTTTGATGTTTTTGTGTGAAAAGTTTCATCGAAATGCACAAAATGGTCTAAAACGTCTGCAAATGCGATTTGAAGCTATTTTGTGCACTTTGTCGTTTTTGTGTGAAAAGTTTTTTCGAAATGCACAAAATGGTCTAAAACGTCTCCAATTGCGATTTGAAGTTATTTTGTGCACTTTGATGTTTTGTGTGAAAAGTTTTATCGAAATGCTCAAAATGGTCTAAAACGGTTTCAAATGTGATTTTAAGCACTTTGATATTTTTGTGTAATCAAGTTTCATCGAAATGCACAAAATGGTCTAAAACGTCTGCAAATGCGATTTAAAGCTATTTTGTGCACTTTAATGTTTTGTGTGAAAAGTTTTATCGAATTTCTCAAAATGGTCTAAAACGGTTTCAAATGTGATTTTAAGCACTTTGATGTTTTTGTGTAATCAAGTTTCATCAAATGCACTAAATGGTTTAAAACGTCTGCAAACGCGATTTGAAGCTATTTTGTGCACTTTGATGTTTTTGTGTGAAAAGTTTCATCGAAATGCACAAAATTGTCTAAAACGTCTCCAAGTACGATATTAAGCTATTGTATGCACTTTGATGTTTTTGAGTGAAAAGTTTTTTCGAAATCCACAAAAGGGTCTAAAACGTCTCCAAATGCGATTTGGAGCTCTTTTGTGCACTTTGATGTTTTGTGTAAAAAGTTTGCTATTTTGTGCACTTTAATGTTTTGTGTGAAAAGTTTTATCGAAATGCTCAAAATTGTCTAAAACGGTTTCAAATGTGATTTTAAGCACTTTGATATTTTTGTGTAATCAAGTTTTTTCGAAATGCACAACATGGTCTAAAACGTCTCCAAATGCGATTTGAAGCTATTTTGTGCACTTTGATGTTTTTGTGTGAAAAGTTTCATCGAAATGCACAAAATGGTCTAAAACGTCTCTAAATGCGATTTGAAGCTATTTTGTGAACTTTGATGTTTTTGTGTGAAAAGTTTCATCGAAATGCACAAAATGGTCTAAAACGTCTCTAAATGCGATTTGAAGCTATTTTGTGCACTTTGTCGTTTTTGTGTGAAAAGTTTCATCGAAATGCTCAAAATGGTCTAAAACGTCTCCAAATGCGATTTGAAGCTATTTTGTGCAATTTGATGTTTTTTTGTGAAAAGTTTCATCGAAATGCACAAAATGATCTAAAACTTCTCTAAATGCGATTTGAAGCTATTTTGTGCACTTTGATGTTTTTGTGTGAAAAGTTTCATCGAAATGCACAAAATGGTCTAAAACGTCTCTAAATGCGATTTGAAGCTATTTTGTGCACTTTGATGTTTTTTTGTGAAAAGTTTCATCGAAATGCACAAAATGGTCTAAAACGTCTCTAAATGCGATTTGAAGCTATTTTGTGCACTTTGTCGTTTTTGTGTGAAAAGTTTCATCGAAATGCTCAAAATGGTCTAAAACGTCTCCAAATGCGATTTGAAGCAATTTTGTGCAATTTGATGTTTTTGTGTGAAAAGTTTCATCGAAATGCACAAAATGGTCTAAAACGTCTCCAAATGCGATTTGAAGCTATTTTGTGCACTTTGATGTTTTTTTGTGAAAAGTTTCATCGAAATGCACAAAATTGTCTAAAACGTCTCTAAATCCGATTTGAAGCTATTTTGTGCACTTTGTCGTTTTTGTGTGAAAAGTTTCATCGAAATGCACAAAATGGTCTAAAACGTCTGCAAATGCGATTTGAAGCTATTTTGTGCACTTTGTCGTTTTTGTGTGAAAAGTTTTTTCGAAATGCACAAAATGGTCTAAAACGTCTCCAATTGCGATTTGAAGTTATTTTGTGCACTTTGATGTTTTGTGTGAAAAGTTTTATCGAAATGCTCAAAATGGTCTAAAACGGTTTCAAATGTGATTTTAAGCACTTTGATATTTTTGTGTAATCAAGTTTCATCGAAATGCACAAAATGGTCTAAAACGTCTGCAAATGCGATTTAAAGCTATTTTGTGCACTTTAATGTTTTGTGTGAAAAGTTTTATCGAAATTCTCAAAATGGTCTAAAACGGTTTCAAATGTGATTTTAAGCACTTTGATGTTTTTGTGTAATCAAGTTTCATCAAATGCACTAAATGGTTTAAAACGTCTGCAAACGCGATTTGAAGCTATTTTGTGCACTTTGATGTTTTTGTGTGAAAAGTTTCATCGAAATGCACAAAATTGTCTAAAACGTCTCCAAGTACGATATTAAGCTATTGTATGCACTTTGATGTTTTTGAGTGAAAAGTTTTTTCGAAATCCACAAAAGGGTCTAAAACGTCTCCAAATGCGATTTGGAGCTCTTTTGTGCACTTTGATGTTTTGTGTAAAAAGTTTGCTATTTTGTGCACTTTAATGTTTTGTGTGAAAAGTTTTATCGAAATGCTCAAAATTGTCTAAAACGGTTTCAAATGTGATTTTAAGCACTTTGATATTTTTGTGTAATCAAGTTTTTTCGAAATGCACAACATGGTCTAAAACGTCTCCAAATGCGATTTGAAGCTATTTTGTGCACTTTGATGTTTTTGTGTGAAAAGTTTCATCGAAATGCACAAAATGGTCTAAAACGTCTCTAAATGCGATTTGAAGCTATTTTGTGAACTTTGATGTTTTTGTGTGAAAAGTTTCATCGAAATGCACAAAATGGTCTAAAACGTCTCTAAATGCGATTTGAAGCTATTTTGTGCACTTTGTCGTTTTTGTGTGAAAAGTTTCATCGAAATGCTCAAAATGGTCTAAAACGTCTCCAAATGCGATTTGAAGCTATTTTGTGCAATTTGATGTTTTTTTGTGAAAAGTTTCATCGAAATGCACAAAATGATCTAAAACGTCTCTAAATGCGATTTGAAGCTATTTTGTGCACTTTGATGTTTTTGTGTGAAAAGTTTCATCGAAATGCACAAAATGGTCTAAAACGTCTCTAAATGCGATTTGAAGCTATTTTGTGCACTTTGATGTTTTTTTGTGAAAAGTTTCATCGAAATGCACAAAATGGTCTAAAACGTCTCTAAATGCGATTTGAAGCTATTTTGTGCACTTTGTCGTTTTTGTGTGAAAAGTTTCATCGAAATGCTCAAAATGGTCTAAAACGTCTCCAAATGCGATTTGAAGCAATTTTGTGCAATTTGATGTTTTTGTGTGAAAAGTTTCATCGAAATGCACAAAATGGTCTAAAACGTCTCCAAATGCGATTTGAAGCTATTTTGTGCACTTTGATGTTTTTTTGTGAAAAGTTTCATCGAAATGCACAAAATTGTCTAAAACGTCTCTAAATCCGATTTGAAGCTATTTTGTGCACTTTGTCGTTTTTGTGTGAAAAGTTTCATCGAAATGCTCAAAATGGTCTAAAACGTCTCCAAATGCGATTTGAAGCAATTTTGTGCACTTTGATGTTTTTGTGTGAAAAGTTTCATCGAAATGCACAAAATGGTCTAAAACGTCTGCAAATGCGATTTGAAGCTATTTTGTGCACTTTGTCGTTTTTGTGTGAAAAGTTTTTTCGAAATGCACAAAATGGTCTAAAACGTCTCCAATTGCGATTTGAAGTTATTTTGTGCACTTTGATGTTTTGAGTGAAAAGTTTTATCGAAATGCTCAAAATGGTCTAAAACGGTTTCAAATGTGATTTTAAGCACTTTGATATTTTTGTGTAATCAAGTTTCATCGAAATGCACAAAATGGTCTAAAACGTCTGCAAATGCGATTTAAAGCTATTTTGTGCACTTTAATGTTTTGTGTGAAAAGTTTTATCGAAATTCTCAAAATGGTCTAAAACGGTTTCAAATGTGATTTTAAGCACTTTGATGTTTTTGTGTAATCAAGTTTCATCGAAATGCACAAAATGGTTTAAAACGTCTGCAAATGCGATTTGAAGCTATTTTGTGCACTTTGATGTTTTTGTGTGAAAAGTTTCATAGAAATGCACAAAATTGTCTAAAACGTCTCTAAATACGATATTAAGCTATTGTATGCACTTTGATGTTTTTGAGTGAAAAGTTTTTTCGAAATGCACAAAATGGTCTAAAACGTCTCCCAATGCGATTTGGAGCTCTTTTGTGCACTTTGATGTTTTGTGTAAAAAGTTTGCTATTTTGTGCACTTTAATGTTTTGTGTGAAAAATTTTATCGAAATGCTCAAAATTGTCTAAAACGGTTTCAAATGTGATTTTAAGCACTTTGATATTTTTGTGTAATCAAGTTTTTTCGAAATGCACAACATGGTCTAAAACGTCTCCAAATGCGATTTGAAGCTATTTTGTGCACTTTGATGTTTTTGTGTGAAAAGTTTCATCGAAATACACAAAATGGTCTAAAACGTCTCTAAATGCGATTTGAAGCTATTTTGTACACTTTGATGTTTTTGTGTGTAAAGTTTTATCGAAATTCTCAAAATGGTCTAAAACAGTTTCAAATGTGATTTTAAGCACTTTGATGTTTTTGTGTAATCAAGTTTCATCGAAATGCACAAAATGGTTTAAAACGTCTGCAAATGCGATTTGAAGCTATTTTGTGCACTTTGATGTTTTTGTGTGAAAAGTTTCATCGAAATGCACAAAATTGTCTAAAACGTCTCCAAATACGATATTAAGCTATTGTATGCACTTTGATGTTTTTGAGTGAAAAGTTTTTTCGAAATGCACAAAATGGTCTAAAACGTCTCCCAATGCGATTTGGAGCTCTTTTGTGCACTTTGATGTTTTGTGTAAAAAGTTTGCTATTTTGTGCACTTTAATGTTTTGTGTGAAAAATTTTATCGAAATGCTCAAAATTGTCTAAAACGGTTTCAAATGTGATTTTAAGCACTTTGATATTTTTGTGTAATCAAGTTTTTTCGAAATGCACAACATGGTCTAAAACGTCTCCAAATGCGATTTGAAGCTATTTTGTGCACTTTGATGTTTTTGTGTGAAAAGTTTCATCGAAATACACAAAATGGTCTAAAACGTCTCTAAATGCGATTTGAAGCTATTTTGTACACTTTGATGTTTTTGTGTGTAAAGTTTTATCTAAATTCTCAAAATGGTCTAAAACAGTTTCAAATGTGATTTTAAGCACTTTGATGTTTTTGTGTAATCAAGTTTCATCGAAATGCACAAAATGGTTTAAAACGTCTGCAAATGCGATTTGAAGCTATTTTGTGCACTTTGATGTTTTTGTGTGAAAAGTTTCATCGAAATGCACAAAATTGTCTAAAACGTCTCCAAATACGATATTAAGCTATTGTATGCATTTTGATGTTTTTGAGTGAAAAGTTTTTTCGAAATGCACAAAATGGTCTAAAACGTCTCCCAATGCGATTTGGAGCTCTTTTGTGCACTTTGATGTTTTGTGTAAAAAGTTTGCTATTTTGTGCACTTATATGTTTTGTGTGAAAAGTTTTATCGAAATGCTCAAAATTGTCTAAAACGGTTTCAAATGTGATTTTAAGTACTTTGATATTTTTGTGTAATCAAGTTTTTTCGAAATGCACAACATGGTCTAAAACGTCTCCAAATGCGATTTGAAGCTATTTTGTGCACTTTGATGTTTTTGTGTGAAAAGTTTCATCGAAATACACAAAATGGTCTAAAACGTCTCTAAATGCGATTTGAAGCTATTTTGTGCACTTTGATGTTTTTGTGTGAAAAGTTTCATCGAAATGCACAAAATGGTCTAAAACGTCTCTAAATGCGATTTGAAGCTATTTTGTGCACTTTGATGTTTTTGTGTGAAAAGTTTCATCGAAATGCACAAAATTGTCTAAAACGTCTCCAAATACGATATTAAGCTATTGTATGCACTTTGTTGTTTTTGAGTGAAAAGTTTTTTCGAAATGCACAAAATTGTCTAAAACGTCCCCAAATGCGATTTGGAGCTCTTTTGTGCACTTTGTTGTTTTGTGTAAAAAGTTTGCTATTTTGTGCACTTTAATGTTTTGTGTGAAAAGTTTTATCGAAATGCTCAAAATTGTCTAAAACGGTTTCAAATGTGATTTTAAGCACTTTGATATTTTTGTGTAATCAAGTTTTTTCGAAATGCACAACATGGTCTAAAACGTCTCCAAATGCGATTTGAAGCTATTTTGTGCACTTTGATGTTTTTGTGTGAAAAGTTTCATCGAAATGCACAAAATGGTCTAAAACGTCTCTAAATGCGATTTGAAGCTATTTTGTGCACTTTGTCGTTTTTGTGTGAAAAGTTTTTTCGAAATGCACAAAATGGTCTAAAACGTCTCCAATTGCGATTTGAAGTTATTTTGTGCACTTTGATGTTTTGTGTGAAAAGTTTTATCGAAATGCTCAAAATGGTCTAAAACGGTTTCAAATGTGATTTTAAGCACTTTGATGTTTTTGTGTAATCAAGTTTCATCGAAATGCACAAAATGGTTTAAAACGTCTGCAAATGCGATTTGAAGCTATTTTGTGCACTTTGATGTTTTTGTGTGAAAAGTTTAGTCGAAATGCACAAAATTGTCTAAAACGTCTCTAAATGCGATTTGAAGCTATTTTGTGCACTTTGTCGTTTTTGTGTGAAAAGTTTTTTCGAAATGCACAAAATGGTCTAAAACGTCTCCAATTGCGATTTGAAGTTATTTTGTGCACTTTGATGTTTTGTGTGAAAAGTTTTATCGAAATGCTCAAAATGGTCTAAAACGGTTTCAAATGTGATTTTAAGCACTTTGATGTTTTTGTGTAATCAAGTTTCATCGAAATGCACAAAATGGTTTAAAACGTCTGCAAATGCGATTTGAAGCTATTTTGTGCACTTTGATGTTTTTGTGTGAAAAGTTTCATCGAAATGCACAAAATTGTCTAAAACGTCTCCAAATACGATATTAAGCTATTATATGCACTTTGATGTTTTTGAGTGAAAAGTTTTTTCGAAATGCACAAAATGTTCTAAAACGTCTCCAAATGCCATTTGGAGCTCTTTTTTGCACTTTAATTTTTTTTGTGTAAAAAGTTTGCTATTGTGTGCACTTTTAATGTTTTGTGTGAAAAGTTTTATCGAAATGCTCAAAATTGTCTAAAACGGTTTCAAATGTGATTTTAAGCACTTTGATATTTTTGTGTAATCAAGTTTTTTCGAAATGCACAACATGGTCTAAAACGTCTCCAAATGCGATTTGAAGCTATTTTGTGCACTTTGATGTTTTTGTGTGAAAAGTTTCATCGAATAGCACAAAATGGTCTAAAACGTCTCTAAATGCGATTTGAAGCTATTTTGTGCACTTTGATGTTTTTGTGTGAAAAGTTTCATCGAAATGCACAAAATGGTCTAAAACGTCTCTAAATGCGATTTGAAGCTATTTTGTGCACTTTGTCGTTTTTGTGTGAAAAGTTTCATCGAAATGCTCAAAATGGTCTAAAACGTCTCCAAATGCGATTTGAAGCTATTTTGTGCACTTTGATGTTTTTTTCTGAAAAGTTTCATCGAAATGCACAAAATGGTCTAAAACGTCTCTAAATGCGATTTGAAGCTATTTTGTGCACTTTGATGTTTTTGTGTGAAAAGTTTCATCGAAATGTACAAAATGGTCTAAAACGTCTCTAAATGCGATTTGAAGCTATTTTGTGCACTTTGATGTTTTTTTGTGAAAAGTTTTATCGAAATTCTCAAAATGGTCTAAAACGGTTTCAAATGTGATTTTAAGCACTTTTATGTTTTTGTGTAATCAAGTTTCATCGAAATGCACTAAATGGTTTAAAACGTCTGCAAATGCGATTTGAAGCTATTTTGTGCACTTTGATGTTTTTGTGTGAAAAGTTTCATCGAAATGCACAAAATTGTCTAAAACGTCTCCAAATACGATATTAAACTATTGTATGCACTTTGATGTTTTTGAGTGAAAAGTTTTTTCGAAATGCACAAAATGGTCTAAAACGTTTCCAAATGCGATTTGGAGCTCTTTTGTGCACTTTGATGTTTTGTGTAAAAAGTTTGCTATTTTGTGCACTTTAATGTTTTGTGTGAAAAGTTTTATCGAAATGCTCAAAATGGTCTAAAACGGTTTCAAATGTGATTTTAAGCACTTTGATATTTTTGTGTAATCAAGTTTCATCGAAATGCACAAAATGGTCTAAAACGTCTGCAAATGCGATTTAAAGCTATTTTGTGCACTTTGATGTTTTTGTGTGAAAAGTTTCATCGAAATGCACAAAATGGTCTAAAACGTCTCTAAATGCGATTTGAAGCTATTTTGTGCACTTTGATGTTTTTGTGTGAAAAGTTTCATCGAAATGCACAAAATGGTCTAAAACGTCTCTAAATGCGATTTGAAGCTATTTTGTGCACTTTGATGTTTTTGTGTGAAAACTTTCATCGAAATGCTCAAAATGGTCTAAAACGTCTCCAAATGCGATTTGAAGCTATTTTGTGCACTTTGATGTTTTTTTCTGAAAAGTTTCATCGAAATGCACAAAATGGTCTAAAACGTCTCTAAATGCGATTTGAAGCTATTTTGTGCACTTTGATGTTTTTGTGTGAAAAGTTTCATCGAAATGCACAAAATGGTCTAAAACGTCTCTAAATGCGATTTGAAGCTATTTTGTGCACTTTGATGTTTTTTTGTGAAAAGTTTCATCGAAATGCACAAAATGGTCTAAAACGTCTCTAAATGCGATTTGAAGCTATTTTGTGCACTTTGTCGTTTTTGTGTGAAAAGTTTCATCGAAATGCTCAAAATGGTCTAAAACGTCCCCAAATGCGATTTGAAGCAATTTTGTGCACTTTGATGTTTTTGTGTGAAAAGTTTCATCGAAATGCACAAAATGGTCTCAAACGTCTGGAAATGCGAGTTGAAGCTATTTTGTGTACTTTGTCGTTTTTGTGTGAAAAGTATATTCGAAATGCTCAAAATGGTCTAAAACGTCTCCAAATGCGATTTGAAGCTATTTTGTGATTTTAAGAACTTTGATGTTTTTGTGTGAAAAGTTTCATCGAAATGCACAAAATGGTCTAAAACGTCTCTAAATGCGATTTGAAGCTATTTTGTGCACTTTGATGTTTTTTTGTGAAAAGTTTTATCGAAATTCTCAAAATGGTCTAAAACGGTTTCAAATGTGATTTTAAGCACTTTTATGTTTTTGTGTAATCAAGTTTCATCGAAATGCACTAAATGGTTTAAAACGTCTGCAAATGCGATTTGAAACTATTTTGTGCACTTTGATGTTTTTGTGTGAAAAGTTTCATCGAAATGCACAAAATTGTCTAAAACGTCTCCAAATACGATATTAAACTATTGTATGCACTTTGATGTTTTTGAGTGAAAAGTTTTTTCGAAATGCACAAAATGGTCTAAAACGTTTCCAAATGCGATTTGGAGCTCTTTTGTGCACTTTGATGTTTTGTGTAAAAAGTTTGCTATTTTGTGCACTTTAATGTTTTGTGTGAAAAGTTTTATCGAAATGCTCAAAATGGTCTAAAACGGTTTCAAATGTGATTTTAAGCACTTTGATATTTTTGTGTAATCAAGTTTCATCGAAATGCACAAAATGGTCTAAAACGTCTGCAAATGCGATTTAAAGCTATTTTGTGCACTTTGATGTTTTTGTGTGAAAAGTTTCATCGAAATGCACAAAATGGTCTAAAACGTCTCTAAATGCGATTTGAAGCTATTTTGTGCACTTTGATGTTTTTGTGTGAAAAGTTTCATCGAAATGCACAAAATGGTCTAAAACGTCTCTAAATGCGATTTGAAGCTATTTTGTGCACTTTGATGTTTTTGTGTGAAAACTTTCATCGAAATGCTCAAAATGGTCTAAAACGTCTCCAAATGCGATTTGAAGCTATTTTGTGCACTTTGATGTTTTTTTCTGAAAAGTTTCATCGAAATGCACAAAATGGTCTAAAACGTCTCTAAATGCGATTTGAAGCTATTTTGTGCACTTTGATGTTTTTGTGTGAAAAGTTTCATCGAAATGCACAAAATGGTCTAAAACGTCTCTAAATGCGATTTGAAGCTATTTTGTGCACTTTGATGTTTTTTTGTGAAAAGTTTCATCGAAATGCACAAAATGGTCTAAAACGTCTCTAAATGCGATTTGAAGCTATTTTGTGCACTTTGTCGTTTTTGTGTGAAAAGTTTCATCGAAATGCTCAAAATGGTCTAAAACGTCCCCAAATGCGATTTGAAGCAATTTTGTGCACTTTGATGTTTTTGTGTGAAAAGTTTCATCGAAATGCACAAAATGGTCTCAAACGTCTGGAAATGCGAGTTGAAGCTATTTTGTGTACTTTGTCGTTTTTGTGTGAAAAGTATATTCGAAATGCTCAAAATGGTCTAAAACGTCTCCAAATGCGATTTGAAGCTATTTTGTGATTTTAAGAACTTTGATGTTTTTGTGTGAAAAGTTTCATCGAAATGCACAAAATGGTCTAAATGCGATTTGAAGCTATTTTGTGCACTTTGATGTTTTTTTGTGAAAAGTTTCATCGAAATGCACAAAATGGTCTAAAACGTCTCCAAATACGATATTAAGCTATTGTATGTATGTTGATGTTTTTGTGTGAAAAGTTTTATCGAAATGCTCAAAATGGTCTAAAACGGTTTCAAATGTGATTTTAAGCACTTTGATGTTTTTGTGTAATCAAGTTTCATCGAAATGCACAAAATGGTCTAAAACATCTGCAAATGCGATTTTAAGCTATTTTGTGCACTTTCATGTTTTGTGTGAAAAGTTTTATCGAAATGCTCAAAATGGTCTAAAACGGTTTCAAATGTGATTTTAAGCACTTTGATTTTTTTGTGTAATCAAGTTTCATCGAAATGCACCAAATTGTCTAAAACGTCTGCAAATGCGATTTGAAGCTATTTTGTGCACTTTGATGTTTTTGTGTGAAAAGTTTCACCAAAATGCACAAAATTGTCTAAAACGTAATTTGGAGACGTTTTAGACCTTTTTGTGCATTTCGAAAAAACTTTTCACTCCAAAACATCAAAGTGCATACAATAGCTTAATATCGTATTTGGAGACGTTTTAGACAATTTTGTGCATTTCGATGAAACTTTTCACACAAAAACATCAAAGTGCACAAAATAGCTTCAAATCGCATTTGCAGACGTTTTAAACCATTTAGTGCATTTCGATGAAACTTGATTACACAAAAACATCAAAGTGCTTAAAATCACATTTGAAACCGTTTTAGACCATTTTGAGAATTTCGATAAAACTTTTCACACAAAACATTAAAGTGCACAAAATAGCTTTAAATCGCATTTGCAGACGTTTTAGACCATTTTGTGCATTTCGATGAAACTTGATTACACAAAAATATCAAAGTGCTTAAAATCACATTTGAAACCGTTTTAGACCATTTTGAGCGTTTCGATAAAACTTTTCACACAAAACATCAAAGTGCACAAAATAACTTCAAATCGCAATTGGAGACGTTTTAGACCATTTTGTGCATTTCGATGAAACTTTTCACACAAAAACGACAAAGTGCACAAAATAGCTTCAAATCGCATTTAGAGACGTTTTAGACAATTTTGTACATTTCGATGAAACTGGATTACACAAAACATCAAATTGCACAAAATAGCTTCAAATCGCATTTGGAGACGTTTTAGACCATTTTGTGCATTTCGAAAAAACTTTTCACACAAAAACGACAAAGTGCACAAAATAGCTTCAAATCGCATTTGCAGACGTTTTAGACCATTTTGTGCATTTCGATGAAACTTTTCACACAAAAACATCAAAGTGCACAAAATTGCTTCAAATCGCATTTGGAGACGTTTTAGACCATTTTGAGCATTTCGATGAAACTTTTCACACAAAAACGACAAAGTGCACAAAATAGCTTCAAATCGCATTTAGAGACGTTTTAGACAATTTTGTGCCTTTCGATGAAACTTTTCACAAAAAAACATCAAAGTGCACAAAATAGCTTCAAATCGCATTTGCAGACGTTTTAGACCATTTTGTGCATTTCGATGAAACTTTTCACAAAAAAACATCAAAGTGCACAAAATTGCTTCAAATCGCATTTGGAGACGTTTTAGACCATTTTGAGCATTTCGATGAAACTTTTCACACAAAAACGACAAAGTGCACAAAATAGCTTCAAATCGCATTTAGAGACGTTTTAGACCATTTTGTGCATTTCGATGAAACTTTTCACAAAAAAACATCAAAGTGCACAAAATAGCTTCAATCGCATTTAGAGACGTTTTAGACCATTTTGTGCATTTCGATGAAACTTTTCACACAAAAACATCAAAGTGCACAAAATAGCTTCAAATCGCATTTAGAGACGTTTTAGACCATTTTGTGCATTTCGATGAAACTTTTCAGAAAAAAACATCAAAGTGCACAAAATAGCTTCAAATCGCATTTGGAGACGTTTTAGACCATTTTGAGCATTTCGATGAAACTTTTCACACAAAAACGACAAAGTGCACAAAATAGCTTCAAATCGCATTTAGAGACGTTTTAGACCATTTTTTGCATTTCGATGAAACTTTTCACACAAAAACATCAAAGTGCACAAAATAGCTTCAAATCGCATTTAGAGACGTTTTAGACCATTTTGTGCATTTCGATGAAACTTTTCAAACAAAAACATCAAAGTGCACAAAATAGCTTCAAATCGCATTTGGAGACGTTTTAGACCATGTTGTGCATTTCGAAAAAACTTGATTACACAAAAATATCAAAGTGCTTAAAATCACATTTGAAACCGTTTTAGACTATTTTGAGCATTTCGATAAAACTTTTCACACAAAACATTAAAGTGCACAAAATAGCAAACTTTTTACACAAAAAAAATTAAAGTGCACAAAAGAGCTCCAAATCGCATTTGGAGACGTTTTAGACCATTTTGTGCATTTCGAAAAAACTTTTCACTCAAAAACATCAAAGTGCATACAACAGCTTAATATCGTATTTGGAGACGTTTTAGACAATTTTGTGCATTTCGATGAAACTTTTCACACAAAAACATCAAAGTGCACAAAAATTTTGTGCACTTTGATGTTTTTTTTCAAATCGCATTTGCAGACGTTTTAAACCATTTTGTGCATTTCGATGAAACTTGATTACACAAAAACATCAAAGTGCTTAAAATCACATTTGAAACCGTTTTAGACCATTTTGAGAATTTCGATAAAACTTTTCACACAAAACATTAAAGTGCACAAAATAGCTTCAAATCGCATTTGCAGACGTTTTAGACCATTTTGTGCATTTCGATGAAACTTGAATACACAAAAATATCAAAGTGCTTAAAATCACATTTGAAACCGTTTTAGACCATTTTGAGCATTTCGATAAAACTTTTCACACAATACATCAAAGTGCACAAAATAACTTCAAATCGCAATTGGAGACGTTTTAGACCATTTTGTGCATTTCGAAAAAACTTTTCACACAAAAACGACAAAGTGCACAAAATAGCTTCAAATCGCATTTAGAGACGTTTTAGACAATTTTGTACATTTCGATGAAACTGGATTACACAAAACATCAAAGTGCACAAAATAGCTTCAAATCGCATTTGCAGACGTTTTAGACCATTTTGTGCATTTCGATGAAACTTTTCACACAAAAACATCAAAGTGCACAAAATTGCTTCAAATCGCATTTGGAGACGTTTTAGACCATTTTGAGTCATTTCGATGAAACTTTTCACACAAAAACGACAAAGTGCACAAAATAGCTTCAAATCGCATATAGAGACGTTTTAGACCATTTTGTGCATTTCGATGAAACTTTTCACAAAAAAACATCAAAGTGCACAAAATAGCTTCAAATCGCATTTAGAGACGTTTTAGACCATTTTGTGCATTTCGATGAAACTTTTCACACAAAAACATCAAAGTGCACAAAATAGCTTCAAATCGCATTTAGAGACGTTTTAGACCATTTTGAGCATTTCGATGAAACTTTTCACACAAAAACGACAAAGTGCACAAAATAGCTTCAAATCGCATTTAGAGACGTTTTAGACCATTTTGTGCATTTCGATGAAACTTTTCACACAAAAACATCAAAGTGCACAAAATAGCTTCAAATCGCATTTAGAGACGTTTTAGACCATTTTGTGCATTTCGATGAAACTTTTCACACAAAAACATCAAAGTGCACAAAATAGCTTCAAATCGTCGTTTTTGTGTGAAAAGTTTCATCGAAATGCACAAAATGGTCTAAAACGTCTTCAATTGCGATTTGAAGTTATTTTGTGCACTTTGATGTTTTGTGTGAAAAGTTTTATCGAAATGCTCAAAATGGTCTAAAACGGTTTCAAATGTGATTTTAAGCACTCTGATATTTTTGTGTAATCAAGTTTCATCGAAATGCACAAAATGGTCTAAAACGTCTGCAAATGCGATTTGAAGCTATTTTGTGCACTTTGATGTTTTTGTGTGAAAAGTTTCATCGAAATGCACAAAATTGTCCAAAACGTCTCCAAATACGATATTAAGCTAATGTATGCACTTTAATATTTTTGAGTGAAAAGTTTTTTCGAAATGCACAAAATGGTCTAAAACGTCTCCAAATGCGATTTGAAGCTATTTTGTGCACTTTGATGTTTTTTTTTAAAAACTTTCATCGAAATGCACAAAATGGTCTAAAACGTCTCTAAATGCGATTTGAAGCTATTTTGTGCACTTTGATGTTTTTGTGTGAAAAGTTTCAACGAAATGCACAAAATGGTCTAAAACGTCTCTAAATGCGATTTGAAGCTATTTTGTGCACTTTGATGTTTTTTTGTGAAAAGTTTCATCGAAATGCACAAAATGGTCTAAAACGTCTCTAAATGCGATTTGAAGCTATTTTGTGCACTTTGATGTTTTTTTGTGAAAAGTTTCATCGAAATGCACAAAATGGTCTAAAACGTCTCTAAATGCGATTTGAAGCTATTTTGTGCACTTTGTCGTTTTTGTGTGAAAAGTTTCATCGAAATGCTCAAAATGGTCTAAAACGTCTCCAAATGCGATTTGAAGCAGTTTTGTGCACTTTGATGTTTTTGTGTGAAAAGTTTCATCGAAATGCACAAAATGGTCTAAAACGTCTGCAAATGCGATTTGAAGCTATTTTGTGCACTTTGATGTTTTTTTGTGAAAAGTTTCATCGAAAGGCACAAAATTGTCTAAAACGTCTCTAAATGCGATTTGAAGCTATTTTGTGCACTTTGTCGTTTTTGTGTGAAAAGTTTCATCGAAATTCTCAAAATGGTCTAAAACGTCTCCAAATGCGATTTGAAGCAATTTTGTGCACTTTGATGTTTTTGTGTGAAAAGTTTCATCGAAATGCACAAAATGGTCTAAAACGTCTGCAAATGCGATTTGAAGCTATTTTGTGCACTTTGTCGTTTTTGTGTGAAAAGTTTTTTCGAAATGCACAAAATGGTCTAAAACGTCTCCAAATGCGATTTGAAGCAATTTTGTGCACTTTGATGTTTTGTGTAATTCAGTTTCATCGAAATGTACAAAATTGTCAAAAACGTCTCTAAATGCGATTTGAAGCTATTTTGTGCACTTTGTCGTTTTTGTGTGAAAAGTTTTTTCGAAATGCACAAAATGGTCTAAAACGTCTCCAATTGCGATTTGAAGTTATTTTGTGCACTTTGATGTTTTGTGTGAAAAGTTTTATCGAAATGCTTAAAATGGTCTAAAACGGTTTCAAATGTGATTTTAAGCACTTTGATATTTTTGTATAATCAAGTTAAATCGAAATAGACAAAATGGTCTAAAACGTCTGCAAATGCGATTTAAAGCTATTTTGTGCACTTTAATGTTTTGTGTGAAAAGTTTTATCGAAATTCTCAAAATGGTCTAAAACGGTTTCAAATGTGATTTTAAGCACTTTGATGTTTTTGTGTAATCAAGTTTCATCGAAAAGCACAAAATGGTTTAAAACGTCTGCAAACGCGATTTGAAGCTATTTTGTGCACTTTGATGTTTTTGTGTGAAAAGTTTCATCGAAATGCACAAAATTGTCTAAAACGTTTCCAAATACGATATTAAGCTATTGTATGCACTTTGATGTTTTTGAGTGAAAAGTTTTTTCGAAATGCACAAAATGGTTTAAAACGTCTCCAAATGCGATTTGAAGCTATTTTGTGCACTTTGATGTTTTTTTCTGAAAAGTTTCATCGAAATGCACAAAATGGTCTAAAACGTCTCTAAATGCGATTTGAAGCTATTTTGTGCACTTTGATGTTTTTGTGTGAAAAGTTTCATCGAAATGCACAAAATGGTCTAAAACGTCTCTAAATGCGATTTGAAGTTATTTTGTGCACTTTGATGTTTTGTGTGAAAAGTTTTATCGAAATGCTCAAAATGGTCTAAAACGGTTTCAAATGTGATTTTAAGCACTTTGATATTTTTGTGTAATCATGTTTCATCGAAATGCACAAAATGGTCTAAAACGTCTCCAAATGCGATTTGAAGCTATTTTGTGCACTTTAATGTTTTGTGTGAAAAGTTTTATCGAAATTCTCAAAATGGTCTAAAACGGTTTCAAATGTGATTTTAAGCACTTTGATGTTTTTGTGTAATCAAGTTTCATCGAAATGCACAAAATGGTTTAAAACGTCTGCAAATGCGATTTGAAGCTATTTTGTGCACTTTGATGTTTTTGTGTGAAAAGTTTCATCGAAATGCACAAAATTGTCTAAAACGTTTCCAAATACGATATTAAGCTATTGTATGCACTTTGATGTTTTTGAGTGAAAAGTTTTTTCGAAATGCACAAAATGGTCTAAAACGTCTCCAAATGCGATTTGGAGCTCTTTTGTGCACTTTGATGTTTTGTGTAAAAAGTTTGCTATTTTGTGCACTTTAATGTTTTGTGTGAAAAGTTTTATCGAAATGCTCAAAATTGTCTAAAACGGTTTCAAATGTGATTTTAAGCACTTTGATATTTTTGTGTAATCAAGTTTCATCGAAATGCACAAAATGGTCTAAAACGTCTGCAAATGCGATTTGAAGCTATTTTGTGCACTTTGATGTTTTTTTGTGAAAAGTTTCATCGAAAGGCACAAAATTGTCTAAAACGTCTCTAAATGCGATTTGAAGCTATTTTGTGCACTTTGTCGTTTTTGTGTGAAAAGTTTCATCGAAATTCTCAAAATGGTCTAAAACGTCTCCAAATGCGATTTGAAGCAATTTTGTGCACTTTGATGTTTTTGTGTGAAAAGTTTCATCGAAATGCACAAAATGGTCTAAAACGTCTGCAAATGCGATTTGAAGCTATTTTGTGCACTTTGTCGTTTTTGTGTGAAAAGTTTTTTTGAAATGCACAAAATGGTCTAAAACGTCTCCAAATGCGATTTGAAGCAATTTTGTGCACTTTGATGTTTTGTGTAATCCAGTTTCATCGAAATGTACAAAATTGTCTAAAACGTCTCTAAATGCGATTTGAAGCTATTTTGTGCACTTTGTCGTTTTTGCGTGAAAAGTTTTTTCGAAATGCACAAAATGGTCTAAAACGTCTCCAAATGCGATTTGAAGCAATTTTGTGCACTTTGATGTTTTGTGTAATCCAGTTTCATCGAAATGTACAAAATTGTCTAAAACGTCTCTAAATGCGATTTGAAGCTATTTTGTGCACTTTGTCGTTTTTGTGTGAAAAGTTTTTTCGAAATGCACAAAATGGTCTAAAACGTCTCCAATTGCGATTTGAAGTTATTTTGTGCACTTTGATGTTTTGTGTGAAAAGTTTTATCGAAATGCTCAAAATGATCTAAAACGGTTTCAAATGTGATTTTAAGCACTTTGATATTTTTGTGTAATCAAGTTTCATCGAAATGCACAAAATGGTTTAAAACGTCTGCAAATGCGATTTGAAGCTATTTTGTGCACTTTGATGTTTTTGTGTGAAAAGTTTCATCGAAATGCACAAAATTGTCTAAAACGTCTCCAAATACGATATTAAGCTATTTTGTGCACTTGGATGTTTTTGTGTGAAAAGTTTCATCGAAATGCACAAAATGGTCTAAAACGTCTGCAAATGCGATTTGAAGCTATTTTGTGCACTTTGATGTTTTTTTGTGAAAAGTTTCATCGAAATGCACAAAATTGTCTAAAACGTCTCTAAATGCGATTTGAAGCTATTTTGTGCACTTTGTCGTTTTTGTGTGAAAAGTTTCATCGAAATGCTCAAAATGGTCTAAAACGTCTCCAAATGCGATTTGAAGCAATTTTGTGCACTTTGATGTTTTTGTGTGAAAAGTTTCATCGAAATGCACAAAATGGTCTAAAACGTCTGCAAATGCGATTTGAAGCTATTTTGTGCACTTTGTCGTTTTTGTGTGAAAAGTTTTTTCGAAATGCACAAAATGGTCTAAAACGTCTCCAAATGCGATTTGAAGCAATTTTGTGCACTTTGATGTTTTGTGTAATTCAGTTTCATCGAAATGTACAAAATTGTCAAAAACGTCTCTAAATGCGATTTGAAGCTATTTTGTGCACTTTGTCGTTTTTGTGTGAAAAGTTTTTTCGAAATGCACAAAATGGTCTAAAACGTCTCCAATTGCGATTTGAAGTTATTTTGTGCACTTTGATGTTTTGTGTGAAAAGTTTTATCGAAATGCTTAAAATGGTCTAAAACGGTTTCAAATGTGATTTTAAGCACTTTGATATTTTTGTATAATCAAGTTAAATCGAAATAGACAAAATGGTCTAAAACGTCTGCAAATGCGATTTAAAGCTATTTTGTGCACTTTAATGTTTTGTGTGAAAAGTTTTATCGAAATTCTCAAAATGGTCTAAAACGGTTTCAAATGTGATTTTAAGCACTTTGATGTTTTTGTGTAATCAAGTTTCATCGAAAAGCACAAAATGGTTTAAAACGTCTGCAAACGCGATTTGAAGCTATTTTGTGCACTTTGATGTTTTTGTGTGAAAAGTTTCATCGAAATGCACAAAATTGTCTAAAACGTTTCCAAATACGATATTAAGCTATTGTATGCACTTTGATGTTTTTGAGTGAAAAGTTTTTTCGAAATGCACAAAATGGTTTAAAACGTCTCCAAATGCGATTTGAAGCTATTTTGTGCACTTTGATGTTTTTTTTCTGAAAAGTTTCATCGAAATGCACAAAATGGTCTAAAACGTCTCTAAATGCGATTTGAAGCTATTTTGTGCACTTTGATGTTTTTGTGTGAAAAGTTTCATCGAAATGCACAAAATGGTCTAAAACGTCTCTAAATGCGATTTGAAGTTATTTTGTGCACTTTGATGTTTTGTGTGAAAAGTTTTATCGAAATGCTCAAAATGGTCTAAAACGGTTTCAAATGTGATTTTAAGCACTTTGATATTTTTGTGTAATCATGTTTCATCGAAATGCACAAAATGGTCTAAAACGTCTCCAAATGCGATTTGAAGCTATTTTGTGCACTTTAATGTTTTGTGTGAAAAGTTTTATCGAAATTCTCAAAATGGTCTAAAACGGTTTCAAATGTGATTTTAAGCACTTTGATGTTTTTGTGTAATCAAGTTTCATCGAAATGCACAAAATGGTTTAAAACGTCTGCAAATGCGATTTGAAGCTATTTTGTGCACTTTGATGTTTTTGTGTGAAAAGTTTCATCGAAATGCACAAAATTGTCTAAAACGTTTCCAAATACGATATTAAGCTATTGTATGCACTTTGATGTTTTTGAGTGAAAAGTTTTTTCGAAATGCACAAAATGGTCTAAAACGTCTCCAAATGCGATTTGGAGCTCTTTTGTGCACTTTGATGTTTTGTGTAAAAAGTTTGCTATTTTGTGCACTTTAATGTTTTGTGTGAAAAGTTTTATCGAAATGCTCAAAATTGTCTAAAACGGTTTCAAATGTGATTTTAAGCACTTTGATATTTTTGTGTAATCAAGTTTTTTCGAAATGCACAAAATGGTCTAAAACGTCTCTAAATGCGATTTGAAGCTATTTTGTGCACTTTGATGTTTTTGTGTGAAAAGTTTCATCGAAATGCACAAAATGGTCTAAAACGTCTCTAAATGCGATTTGAAGTTATTTTGTGCACTTTGATGTTTTGTGTGAAAAGTTTTATCGAAATGCTCAAAATGGTCTAAAACGGTTTCAAATGTGATTTTAAGCACTTTGATATTTTTGTGTAATCATGTTTCATCGAAATGCACAAAATGGTCTAAAACGTCTCCAAATGCGATTTGAAGCTATTTTGTGCACTTTAATGTTTTGTGTGAAAAGTTTTATCGAAATTCTCAAAATGGTCTAAAACGGTTTCAAATGTGATTTTAAGCACTTTGATGTTTTTGTGTAATCAAGTTTCATCGAAATGCACAAAATGGTTTAAAACGTCTGCAAATGCGATTTGAAGCTATTTTGTGCACTTTGATGTTTTTGTGTGAAAAGTTTCATCGAAATGCACAAAATTGTCTAAAACGTTTCCAAATACGATATTAAGCTATTGTATGCACTTTGATGTTTTTGAGTGAAAAGTTTTTTCGAAATGCACAAAATGGTCTAAAACGTCTCCAAATGCGATTGGGAGCTCTTTTGTGCACTTTGATGTTTTGTGTAAAAAGTTTGCTATTTTGTGCACTTTAATGTTTTGTGTGAAAAGTTTTATCGAAATGCTCAAAATTGTCTAAAACGGTTTCAAATGTGATTTTAAGCACTTTGATATTTTTGTGTAATCAAGTTTTTTCAAAATGCACAACATGGTCTAAAACGTCTCCAAATGCGATTTGAAGCTATTTTGTGCACTTTGATGTTTTTGTGTGAAAAGTTTCATCGAAATGCACAAAATGGTCTAAAACGTCTCTAAATGCGATTTAAAGCTATTTTGTGCACTTTGTCGTTTTTGTGTGAAAAGTTTCATCGAAATGCTCAAAATGGTCTAAAACGTCTCCAAATGCGATTTGAAGCTATTTTGTGCACTTTGTCGTTTTTGTGTGAAAAGTTTCATCGAAATGCTCAAAATGGTCTAAAACGTCTCTAAATGCGATTTGAAGCTATTTTGTGCACTTTGATGTTTTTTTGTGAAAAGTTTCATCGAAATGCACAAAATGGTCTAAAACGTCTCTAAATGCGATTTGAAGCTATTTTGTGCACTTTGATGTTTTTGTGTGAAAAGTTTCATCGAAATGCACAAAATGGTCTAAAACGTCTCTAAATGCGATTTGAAGCTATTTTGTGCACTTTGATGTTTTTTTGTGAAAAGTTTCTTCGAAATGCACAAAATGGTCTAAAACGTCTCTAAATGCGATTTGAAGCTATTTTGTGCACTGTGTCGTTTTTGTGTGAAAAGTTTCATCGAAATGCTCAAAATGGTCTAAAACGTCTCCAAATGCGATTTGAAGCAATTTTGTGCACTTTGATGTTTTTGTGTGAAAAGTTTCATCGAAATGCACAAAATGGTCTAAAACGTCTGCAAATGCGATTTGAAGCTATTTTGTGCACTTTGATGTTTTTTTGTGAAAAGTTTCATCGAAAGGCACAAAATTGTCTAAAACGTCTCTAAATGCGATTTGAAGCTATTTTGTGCACTTTGTCGTTTTTGTGTGAAAAGTTTCATCGAAATGCTCAAAATGGTCTAAAACGTCTCCAAATGCGATTTGAAGCAATTTGGTGCACTTTGATGTTTTTGTGTGAAAAGTTTCATCGAAATGCACAAAATGGTCTAAAACGTCTGCAAATGCGATTTGAAGCTATTTTGTGCACTTTGATGTTTTTTTGTGAAAAGTTTCATCGAAAGGCACAAAATTGTCTAAAACGTCTCTAAATGCGATTTGAAGCTATTTTGTGCACTTTGTCGTTTTTGTGTGAAAAGTTTCATCGAAATTCTCAAAATGGTCTAAAACGTCTCCAAATGCGATTTGAAGCAATTTTGTGCACTTTGATGTTTTTGTGTGAAAAGTTTCATCGAAATGCACAAAATGGTCTAAAACGTCTGCAAATGCGATTTGAAGCTATTTTGTGCACTTTGTCGTTTTTGTGTGAAAAGTTTTTTTGAAATGCACAAAATGGTCTAAAACGTCTCCAAATGCGATTTGAAGCAATTTTGTGCACTTTGATGTTTTGTGTAATCCAGTTTCATCGAAATGTACAAAATTGTCTAAAACGTCTCTAAATGCGATTTGAAGCTATTTTGTGCACTTTGTCGTTTTTGCGTGAAAAGTTTTTTCGAAATGCACAAAATGGTCTAAAACGTCTCCAAATGCGATTTGAAGCAATTTTGTGCACTTTGATGTTTTGTGTAATCCAGTTTCATCGAAATGTACAAAATTGTCTAAAACGTCTCTAAATGCGATTTGAAGCTATTTTGTGCACTTTGTCGTTTTTGTGTGAAAAGTTTTTTCGAAATGCACAAAATGGTCTAAAACGTCTCCAATTGCGATTTGAAGTTATTTTGTGCACTTTGATGTTTTGTGTGAAAAGTTTTATCGAAATGCTCAAAATGATCTAAAACGGTTTCAAATGTGATTTTAAGCACTTTGATATTTTTGTGTAATCAAGTTTCATCGAAATGCACAAAATGGTTTAAAACGTCTGCAAATGCGATTTGAAGCTATTTTGTGCACTTTGATGTTTTTGTGTGAAAAGTTTCATCGAAATGCACAAAATTGTCTAAAACGTCTCCAAATACGATATTAAGCTATTTTGTGCACTTGGATGTTTTTGTGTGAAAAGTTTCATCGAAATGCACAAAATGGTCTAAAACGTCTGCAAATGCGATTTGAAGCTATTTTGTGCACTTTGATGTTTTTTTGTGAAAAGTTTCATCGAAATGCACAAAATTGTCTAAAACGTCTCTAAATGCGATTTGAAGCTATTTTGTGCACTTTGTCGTTTTTGTGTGAAAAGTTTCATCGAAATGCTCAAAATGGTCTAAAACGTCTCCAAATGCGATTTGAAGCAATTTTGTGCACTTTGATGTTTTTGTGTGAAAAGTTTCATCGAAATGCACAAAATGGTCTAAAACGTCTGCAAATGCGATTATAAGCTATTTTGTGCACTTTGTCGTTTTTGTGTGAAAAGTTTTTTCGAAATGCACAAAATGGTCTAAAACGTATCCAAATGCGATTTGAAGCAATTTTGTGCACTTTGATGTTTTGTGTAATTCAGTTTCATCGAAATGTACAAAATTGTCAAAAACGTCTCTAAATGCGATTTGAAGCTATTTTGTGCACTTTGTCGTTTTTGTGTGAAAAGTTTTTTCGAAATGCACAAAATGGTCTAAAACGTCTCCAATTGCGATTTGAAGTTATTTTGTGCACTTTGATGTTTTGTGTGAAAAGTTTTATCGAAATGCTTAAAATGGTCTAAAACGGTTTCAAATGTGATTTTAAGCACTTTGATATTTTTGTATAATCAAGTTAAATCGAAATAGACAAAATGGTCTAAAACGTCTGCAAATGCGATTTAAAGCTATTTTGTGCACTTTAATGTTTTGTGTGAAAAGTTTTATCGAAATTCTCAAAATGGTCTAAAACGGTTTCAAATGTGATTTTAAGCACTTTGATGTTTTTGTGTAATCAAGTTTCATCGAAAAGCACAAAATGGTTTAAAACGTCTGCAAACGCGATTTGAAGCTATTTTGTGCACTTTGATGTTTTTGTGTGAAAAGTTTCATCGAAATGCACAAAATTGTCTAAAACGTTTCCAAATACGATATTAAGCTATTGTATGCACTTTGATGTTTTTGAGTGAAAAGTTTTTTCGAAATGCACAAAATGGTTTAAAACGTCTCCAAATGCGATTTGAAGCTATTTTGTGCACTTTGATGTTTTTTTCTGAAAAGTTTCATCGAAATGCACAAAATGGTCTAAAACGTCTCTAAATGCGATTTGAAGCTATTTTGTGCACTTTGATGTTTTTGTGTGAAAAGTTTCATCGAAATGCACAAAATGGTCTAAAACGTCTCTAAATGCGATTTGAAGTTATTTTGTGCACTTTGATGTTTTGTGTGAAAAGTTTTATCGAAATGCTCAAAATGGTCTAAAACGGTTTCAAATGTGATTTTAAGCACTTTGATATTTTTGTGTAATCATGTTTCATCGAAATGCACAAAATGGTCTAAAACGTCTCCAAATGCGATTTGAAGCTATTTTGTGCACTTTAATGTTTTGTGTGAAAAGTTTTATCGAAATGCTCAAAATTGTCTAAAACGGTTTCAAATGTGATTTTAAGCACTTTGATATTTTTGTGTAATCAAGTTTTTTCGAAATGCACAACATGGTCTAAAACGTCTCCAAATGCGATTTGAAGCTATTTTGTGCACTTTGATGTTTTTGTGTGAAAAGTTTCATCGAAATGCACAAAATGGTCTAAAACGTCTCTAAATGCGATTTAAAGCTATTTTGTGCACTTTGTCGTTTTTGTGTGAAAAGTTTCATCGAAATGCTCAAAATGGTCTAAAACGTCTCCAAATGCGATTTGAAGCTATTTTGTGCACTTTGTCGTTTTTGTGTGAAAAGTTTCATCGAAATGCTCAAAATGGTCTAAAACGTCTCTAAATGCGATTTGAAGCTATTTTGTGCACTTTGATGTTTTTTTGTGAAAAGTTTCATCGAAATGCACAAAATGGTCTAAAACGTCTCTAAATGCGATTTGAAGCTATTTTGTGCACTTTGATGTTTTTGTGTGAAAAGTTTCATCGAAATGCACAAAATGGTCTAAAACGTCTCTAAATGCGATTTGAAGCTATTTTGTGCACTTTGATGTTTTTTTGTGAAAAGTTTCTTCGAAATGCACAAAATGGTCTAAAACGTCTCTAAATGCGATTTGAAGCTATTTTGTGCACTTTGTCGTTTTTGTGTGAAAAGTTTCATCGAAATGCTCAAAATGGTCTAAAACGTCTCCAAATGCGATTTGAAGCAATTTTGTGCAATTTGATGTTTTTGTGTGAAAAGTTTCATCGAAATGCACAAAATGGTCTAAAACGTCTCCAAATGCGATTTGAAGCTATTTTGTGCACTTTGATGTTTTTTTGTGAAAAGTTTCATCGAAATGCTCAAAATGGTCTAAAACGTCTCCAAATGCGATTTGAAGCAATTTTGTGCACTTTGATGTTTTTGTGTGAAAAGTTTCATCGAAATGCACAAAATAGTCTAAAACGTCTGCAAATGCGATTTGAAGCTATTTTGTGCACTTTGTCGTTTTTGTGTGAAAAGTTTTTTCGAAATGCACAAAATGGTCTAAAACGTCTCCAATTGCGATTTGAAGTTATTTTGTGCACTTTGGTGTTTTGTGTGAAAAGTTTTATCGAAATGCTCAAAATGGTCTAAAACGGTTTCAAATGTGATTTTAAGCACTTTGATATTTTTGTGTAATCAAGTTTCATCGAAATGCACAAAATGGTCTAAAACGTCTGCAAATGCGATTTAAAGCTATTTTGTGCACTTTAATGTTTTGTGTGAAAAGTTTTATCGAAATTCTCAAAATGGTCTAAAACGGTTTCAAATGTGATTTTAAGCACTTTGAGGTTTTTGTGTAATCAAGTTTCATCGAAATGCACAAAATGGTTTAAAACGTCTGCAAATGCGATTTGAAGCTATTTTGTGCACTTTGATGTTTTTGTGTGAAAAGTTTCATCGAAATGCACAAAATTGTCTAAAACGTCTCCAAATACGATATTAAGCTATTGTATGCACTTTGATGTTTTTGAGTGAAAAGTTTTTTCGAAATGCACAAAATGGTCTAAAACGTCTCCCAATGCGATTTGGAGCTCTTTTGTGCACTTTGATGTTTTGTGTAAAAAGTTTGCTATTTTGTGCACTTTAATGTTTTGTGTGAAAAGTTTTATCGAAATGCTCAAAATTGTCTAAAACGGTTTCAAATGTGATTTTAAGCACTTTGATATTTTTGTGTAATCAAGTTTTTTCGAAATGCACAACATGGTCTAAAACGTCTCCAAATGCGATTTGAAGCTATTTTGTGCACTTTGATGTTTTTGTGTGAAAAGTTTCACCGAAATGCACAAAATGGTCTAAAACGTCTCTAAATGCGATTTGAAGCTATTTTGTGCACTTTGATGTTTTTGTGTGAAAAGTTTCATCGAAATGCACAAAATGGTCTAAAACGTCTCTAAATGCGATTTGAAGCTATTTTGTGCACTTTGTCGTTTTTGTGTGAAAAGTTTCATCGAAATGCTCAAAATGGTCTAAAACGTCTCCAAATGCGATTTGAAGCTATTTTGTGCACTTTGATGTTTTTTTTCTGAAAAGTTTCATCGAAATGCACAAAATGGTCTAAAACGTCTCTAAATGCGATTTGAAGCTATTTTGTGCACTTTGATGTTTTTGTGTGAAAAGTTTCATCGAAATACACAAAATGGTCTAAAACGTCTCTAAATGCGATTTGAAGCTATTTTGTGCACTTTGATGTTTTTGTGTGAAAAGTTTCATCGAAATGCACAAAATGGTCTAAAACGTCTCTAAATGCGATTTCAAGCTATTTTGTGCACTTTGATGTTTTTGTGTGAAAAGTTTCATCGAAATGCACAAAATTGTCTAAAACGTCTCCAAATACGATATTAAGCTATTGTCTGCACTTTGTTGTTTTTGAGTGAAAAGTTTTTTCGAAATGCACAAAATGGTCTAAAACGTCTCCAAATGCGATTTGGAGCTCTTTTGTGCACTTTGATGTTTTGTGTAAAAAGTTTGCTATTTTGTGCACTTTAATGTTTTGTGTGAAAAGTTTTATCGAAATGCTCAAAATTGTCTAAAACGGTTTCAAATGTGATTTTAAGCACTTTGATATTTTTGTGTAATCAAGTTTTTTCGAAATGCACAACATGGTCTAAAACGTCTCCAAATGCGATTTGAAGCTATTTTGTGCACTTTGATGTTTTTGTGTGAAAAGTTTCATCGAAATGCACAAAATGGTCTAAAACGTCTCTAAATGCGATTTGAAGCTATTTTGTGCACTTTGTCGTTTTTGTGTGAAAAGTTTCATCGAAATGCTCAAAATGGTCTAAAACGTCTCTAAATGCGATTTGAAGCTATTTTGTGCACTTTGATGTTTTTGTGTGAAAAGTTTCATCGAAATGCACAAAATGGTCTAAAACGTCTCTAAATGCGATTTGAAGCTATTTTGTGCACTTTGATGTTTTTTTGTGAAAAGTTTCATCGAAATGCAAAAAAAAGGTCTAAAACGTCTCTAAATGCGATTTGAAGCTATTTTGTGCACTTTGTCGTTTTTGTGTGAAAAGTTTCACCTAAATGCTCAAAATGGTCTAAAACGTCTCCAAATGCGATTTGAAGCTATTTTGTGCACTTTGTCGTTTTTGTGTGAAAAGTTTTTTCGAAATGCACAAAATGGTCTAAAACGTCTCCAATTGCGATTTGAAGTTATTTTGTGCACTTTGATGTTTTGTGTGAAAAGTTTTATCGAAATGCTCAAAATGGTCTAAAACGGTTTCAAATGTGATTTTAAGCACTTTGATATTTTTGTGTAATCAAGTTTCATCGAAATGCACAAAATGGTCTAAAACGTCTCCAAATGCGATTTGAAGCTATTTTGTGCACTTTGATGTTTTTTTGTGAAAAGTTTCATCGAAATGCTCAAAATGGTCTAAAACGTCTCCAAATGCGATTTGAAGCAATTTTGTGCACTTTGATGTTTTTGTGTGAAAAGTTTCATCGAAATGCACAAAATAGTCTAAAACGTCTGCAAATGCGATTTGAAGCTATTTTGTGCACTTTGTCGTTTTTGTGTGAAAAGTTTTTTCGAAATGCACAAAATGGTCTAAAACGTCTCCAATTGCGATTTGAAGTTATTTTGTGCACTTTGGTGTTTTGTGTGAAAAGTTTTATCGAAATGCTCAAAATGGTCTAAAACGGTTTCAAATGTGATTTTAAGCACTTTGATATTTTTGTGTAATCAAGTTTCATCGAAATGCACAAAATGGTCTAAAACGTCTGCAAATGCGATTTAAAGCTATTTTGTGCACTTTAATGTTTTGTGTGAAAAGTTTTATCGAAATTCTCAAAATGGTCTAAAACGGTTTCAAATGTGATTTTAAGCACTTTGAGGTTTT
Source organism: Antedon mediterranea (assembly GCF_964355755.1). Taxonomy (NCBI): domain Eukaryota; kingdom Metazoa; phylum Echinodermata; class Crinoidea; order Comatulida; family Antedonidae; genus Antedon; species Antedon mediterranea. The sequence goes on from NW_027306095.1 coordinate 53,502, forward strand.
TGTGTAATCAAGTTTCATCGAAATGCACAAAATGGTTTAAAACGTCTGCAAATGCGATTTGAAGCTATTTTGTGCACTTTGATGTTTTTGTGTGAAAAGTTTCATCGAAATGCACAAAATTGTCTAAAACGTCTCCAAATACGATATTAAGCTATTGTATGCACTTTGATGTTTTTGAGTGAAAAGTTTTTTCGAAATGCACAAAATGGTCTAAAACGTCTCCCAATGCGATTTGGAGCTCTTTTGTGCACTTTGATGTTTTGTGTAAAAAGTTTGCTATTTTGTGCACTTTAATGTTTTGTGTGAAAAGTTTTATCGAAATGCTCAAAATTGTCTAAAACGGTTTCAAATGTGATTTTAAGCACTTTGATATTTTTGTGTAATCAAGTTTTTTCGAAATGCACAACATGGTCTAAAACGTCTCCAAATGCGATTTGAAGCTATTTTGTGCACTTTGATGTTTTTGTGTGAAAAGTTTCACCGAAATGCACAAAATGGTCTAAAACGTCTCTAAATGCGATTTGAAGCTATTTTGTGCACTTTGATGTTTTTGTGTGAAAAGTTTCATCGAAATGCACAAAATGGTCTAAAACGTCTCTAAATGCGATTTGAAGCTATTTTGTGCACTTTGTCGTTTTTGTGTGAAAAGTTTCATCGAAATGCTCAAAATGGTCTAAAACGTCTCCAAATGCGATTTGAAGCTATTTTGTGCACTTTGATGTTTTTTTTTCTGAAAAGTTTCATCGAAATGCACAAAATGGTCTAAAACGTCTCTAAATGCGATTTGAAGCTATTTTGTGCACTTTGATGTTTTTGTGTGAAAAGTTTCATCGAAATACACAAAATGGTCTAAAACGTCTCTAAATGCGATTTGAAGCTATTTTGTGCACTTTGATGTTTTTGTGTGAAAAGTTTCATCGAAATGCTCAAAATGGTCTAAAACGTCTCTAAATGCGATTTGAAGCTATTTTGTGCACTTTGATGTTTTTGTGTGAAAAGTTTCATCGAAATGCACAAAATGGTCTAAAACGTCTCTAAATGCGATTTGAAGCTATTTTGTGCACTTTGATGTTTTTTTGTGAAAAGTTTCATCGAAATGCAAAAAAAAGGTCTAAAACGTCTCTAAATGCGATTTGAAGCTATTTTGTGCACTTTGTCGTTTTTGTGTGAAAAGTTTCACCTAAATGCTCAAAATGGTCTAAAACGTCTCCAAATGCGATTTGAAGCTATTTTGTGCACTTTGTCGTTTTTGTGTGAAAAGTTTTTTCGAAATGCACAAAATGGTCTAAAACGTCTCCAATTGCGATTTGAAGTTATTTTGTGCACTTTGATGTTTTGTGTGAAAAGTTTTATCGAAATGCTCAAAATGGTCTAAAACGGTTTCAAATGTGATTTTAAGCACTTTGATATTTTTGTGTAATCAAGTTTCATCGAAATGCACAAAATGGTCTAAAACGTCTGCAAATGCGATTTGAAGCTATTTTGTGCACTTTGATGTTTTTGTGTGAAAAGTTTCATCGAAATGCACAAAATTATCTAAAACGTCTCCAAATACGATATTAAGCTATTGTATGCACTTTGATGTTTTTGAGTAAAAAGTTTTTTCGAAATGCACAAAATGTTCTAAAACGTCTCCAAATGCCATTTGGAGCTCTTTTGTGCACTTTAATTTTTTTTGTGTAAAAAGTTTGCTATTTTGTGCACTTTTAATGTTTTGTGTGAAAAGTTTTATCGAAATGCTCAAAGTTGTCTAAAACGGTTTCAAATGTGATTTTAAGAACTTTGATATTTTTGTGTAATCAAGTTTTTTCGAAATGCACAACATGGTCTAAAACGTCTCCAAATGCGATTTGAAGCTATTTTGTGCACTTTGATGTTTTTGTGTGAAAAGTTTCATCGAAATACACAAAATGGTCTAAAACGTCTCTCAATGCGATTTGAAGCTATTTTGTGCCCTTTGATGTTTTTGTGTGAAAAGTTTCATCGAAATGCACAAAATGGTCTAAAACGTCTCTAAATGCGATTTGAAGCTATTTTGTGCACTTTGATGTTTTTGTGTGAAAAGTTTCATCGAAATGCACAAAATTGTCTAAAACGTCTCCAAATACGATATTAAGCTATTGTATGCACTTTGTTGTTTTTGAGTGAAAAGTTTTTTCGAAATGCACAAAATGGTCTAAAACGTCTCCAAATGCGATTTGGAGCTCTTTTGTGCACTTTGATGTTTTGTGTAAAAAGTTTGCTATTTTGTGCACTTTAATGTTTTGTGTGAAAAGTTTTATCGAAATGCTCAAAATTGTCTAAAACGGTTTCAAATGTGATTTTAAGCACTTTGATATTTTTGTGTAATCAAGTTTTTTCGAAATGCACAACATGGTCTAAAACGTCTCCAAATGCGATTTGAAGCTATTTTGTGCACTTTGATGTTTTTGTGTGAAAAGTTTCATCGAAATGCACAAAATGGTCTAAAACGTCTCTAAATGCGATTTGAAGCTATTTTGTGCACTTTGATGTTTTTGTGTGAAAAGTTTCATCGAAATGCACAAAATGGTCTAAAACGTCTCTAAATGCGATTTGAAGCTATTTTGTGCACTTTGTCGTTTTTGTGTGAAAAGTTTCATCGAAATGCTCAAAATGGTCTCAAACGTCTCTAAATGCAATTTGAAGCTATTTTGTGCACTTTGATGTTTTTGTGTGAAAAGTTTCATCGAAATGCACAAAATGGTCTAAAACGTCTCTAAATGCGATTTGAAGCTATTTTGTGCACTTTGATGTTTTTTTGTGAAAAGTTTCATCGAAATGCACAAAATGGTCTAAAACGTCTCTAAATGCGATTTGAAGCTATTTTGTGCACTTTGTCGTTTTTGTGTGAAAAGTTTCATCTAAATGCTCAAAATGGTCTAAAACGTCTCCAAATGCGATTTGAAGCAATTTTGTGCACTTTGATGTTTTTGTGTGAAAAGTTTCATCGAAATGCACAAAATGGTCTAAAACGTCTGCAAATGCGATTTGAAGCTATTTTGTGCACTTTGATGTTTTGTGTAATCCAGTTTCATCGAAATGTACAAAATTGTCTAAAACGTCTCTAAATGCGATTTGAAGCTATTTTGTGCACTTTGTCGTTTTTGTGTGAAAAGTTTTTTCGAAATGCACAAAATGGTCTAAAACGTCTCCAATTGCGATTTGAAGTTATTTTGTGCACTTTGATGTTTTGTGTGAAAAGTTTTATCGAAATGCTCAAAATGGTCTAAAACGGTTTCAAATGTGAATTTAAGCACTTTGATATTTTTGTGTAATCAAGTTTCTTCGAAATGCACAAAATGGTCTAAAACGTCTGCAAATGCGATTTAAAGCTATTTTGTGCACTTCAATGTTTTGTGTGAAAAGTTTTATCGAAATTCTCAAAATGGTCTAAAACCGTTTCAAATGTGATTTTAAGCACTTTGATGTTTTTGTGTAATCAAGTTTCATCGAAATGCACAAAATGGTTTAAAACGTCTGCAAATGCGATTTGAAGCTATTTTGTGCACTTTGATGTTTTTGTGTGAAAAGTTTCATCGAAATGCACAAAATTGTCTAAAACGTCTCCAAATACGATATTAAGCTATTGTATGCACTTTGATGTTTTTGAGTGAAAAGTTTTTTCGAAATGCACAAAATGTTCTAAAACGTCTCCCAATGCCATTTGGAGCTCTTTTGTGCACTTTAATTTTTTTTGTGTAAAAAGTTTGCTATTTTGTGCACTTTTAATGTTTTGTGTGAAAAGTTTTATCGAAATGCTCAAAATTGTCTAAAACGGTTTCAAATGTGATTTTAAGCACTTTGATATTTTTGTGTAATCAAGTTTTTTCGAAATGCACAACATGGTCTAAAACGTCTCCAAATGCGATTTGAAGCTATTTTGTGCACTTTGATGTTTTTGTGTGAAAAGTTTCATCGAAATGCACAAAATGGTCTAAAACGTCTCTAAATGCGATTTGAAGCTATTTTGTGCACTTTGATGTTTTTGTGTGAAAAGTTTCATCGAAATGCACAAAATGGTCTAAAACGTCTCTAAATGCGATTTGAAGCTATTTTGTGCACTTTGTCGTTTTTGTGTGAAAAGTTTCATCGAAATGCTCAAAATGGTCTAAAACGTCTGCAAATGCGATTTGAAGCTATTTTGTGCACTTTGATGTTTTTGTGTGAAAAGTTTCAACGAAATGCTCAAAATGGTCTAAAACGTCTCCAAATGCGATTTGAAGCAATTTTGTGCACTTTGATGTTTTTGTGTGAAAAGTTTCATCGAAATTCACAAAATGGTCTAAAACGTCTGCAAATGCGATTTGAAGCTATTTTGTGCACTTTGATGTTTTTTTGTGAAAAGTTTCATCGAAAGGCACAAAATTGTCTAAAACGTCTCTAAATGCGATTTGAAGCTATTTTGTGCACTTTGTCGTTTTTGTGTGAAAAGTTTCATCGAAACGCTCAAAATGGTCTAAAACGTCTCCAAATGCGATTTGAAGCAATTTTGTGCACTTTGATGTTTTTGTGTGAAAAGTTTCATCGAAATGCACAAAATGGTCTAAAACGTCTGCAAATGCGATTTGAAGCTATTTTGTGCACTTTGTCGTTTTTGTGTGAAAAGTTTTTTCGAAATGCACAAAATGGTCTAAAACGACTCCAAATGCGATTTGAAGCAATTTTGTGCACTTTGATGTTTTGTGTAATCCAGTTTCATCGAAATGTACAAAATTGTCTAAAACGTCTCTAAATGCGATTTGAAGCTATTTTGTGCACTTTGTCGTTTTTGTGTGAAAAGTTTCATCGAAATGCACAAAATGGTCTAAAACGTCTCCAATTGCAATTTGAAGTTATTTTGTGCACTTTGATGTTTTGTGTGAAAGTTTTATCGAAATGCTCAAAATGGTCTAAAACGGTTTCAAATGTGATTTTAAGCACTTTGATATTTTGGTGTAATCAAGTTTCATCGAAATGCACAAAATGGTCTAAAACGTCTGCAAATGCGATTTAAAGCTATTTTGTGCACTTTAATGTTTTGTGTGAAAAGTTTTATCGAAATTCTCAAAATAGTCTAAAACGGTTTCAAATGTGATTTTAAGCACTTTGATGTTTTTGTGTAATCAAGTTTTTTCGAAATGCACAACATGGTCTAAAACGTCTCCAAATGCGATTTGAAGCTATTTTGTGCACTTTCATGTTTTTGTGTGAAAAGTTTCATCGAATTGCACAAAATGGTCTAAAACGTCTCTAAATGCGATTTGAAGCTATTTTGTGCACTTTGATGTTTTTGTGTGAAAAGTTTCATCGAAATGCACAAAATGGTCTAAAACGTCTCTAAATGCGATTTGAAGCTATTATGTGCACTTTGTCGTTTTTGTGTGAAAAGTTTCATCGAAATGCACAAAATGGTCTAAAACGTCTCTAAATGCGATTTGAAGCTATTTTGTGCACTTTGTCGTTTTTGTGTGAAAAGTTTCATCGAAATGCTCAAAATGGTCTAAAACGTCTCCAAATGCGATTTGAAGCAATTTTGTGCACTTTGATGTTTTTGTGTGAAAAGTTTCATCGAAATGCACAAAATGGTCTAAAACGTCTCTAAATGCGATTTGAAGCTATTTTGTGCACTTTGTCGTTTTTTTGTGAAAAGTTTCATCGAAATGCACAAAATGGTCTAAAACGTCTCTAAATGCGATTTGACGCTATTTTGTGCACTTTGTCGTTTTTGTGTGAAAAGTTTCATCGAAATGCTCAAAATGGTCTAAAACGTCTCCAAATGCGATTTGAAGCAATTTTGTGCACTTTGATGTTTTTGTGTGAAAAGTTTCATCGAAATGCACAAAATGGTCTAAAACGTCTGCAAATGCGATTTGAAGCTATTTTGTGCACTTTGATTTTTTTTTGTCAAAAGTTTCATCGAAAGGCACAAAATTGTCTAAAACGTCTCTAAATGCGATTTGAAGCTATTTTGTGCACTTTGTCGTTTTTGTGTGAAAAGTTTCATCGAAATTCTCAAAATGGTCTAAAACGTCTCCAAATGCGATTTGAAGCAATTTTGTGCACTTTGATGTTTTTGTGTGAAAAGTTTCATCGAAATGCACAAAATGGTCTAAAACGTCTGCAAATGCGATTTGAAGCTATTTTGTGCACTTTGTCGTTTTTGTGTGAAAAGTTTTTTCGAAATGCACAAAATGGTCTAAAACGTCTCCAAATGCGATTTGAAGCAATTTTGTGCACGTTGATGTTTTGTGTAATCCAGTTTCATCGAAATGTACAAAATTGTCTAAAACGTCTCTGAATGCGATTTGAAGCTATTTTGTGCACTTTGTCGTTTTTGTGTGAAAAGTTTTTTCGAAATGCACAAAATGGTCTAAAACGTCTCCAAATGCGATTTGAAGCAATTTTGTGCAATTTGATGTTTTGTGTAATCCAGTTTCATCGAAATGTACAAAATTGTCTAAAACGTCTCTAAATGCGATTTGAAGCTATTTTGTGCACTTTGTCGTTTTTGTGTGAAAAGTTTTTTCGAAATGCACAAAATGGTCTAAAACGTCTCCAATTGCGATTTGAAGTTATTTTGTGCACTTTGATGTTTTGTGTGAAAAGTTTTATCGAAATGCTCAAAATGGTCTAAAACGGTTTCAAATGTGATTTTAAGCACTTTGATATTTTTGTGTAATCAAGTTTCATCGAAATGCACAAAATGGTCTAAAACGTCTGCAAATGCGATTTAAAGCTATTTTGTGCACTTTAATGTTTTGTGTGAAAAGTTTTATCGAAATTCTTAAAATGGTCTAAAACGGTTTCAAATGTGATTTTAAGCACTTTGATGTTTTTGTGTAATCAAGTTTCATCGAAATGTACAAAATGGTTTAAAACGTCTGCAAATGCGATTTGAAGCTATTTTGTGCACTTTGATGTTTTTGTGTGAAAAGTTTCATCGAAATGCACAAAATTGTCTAAAACGTCTCCAAATACGATATTAAGCTATTGTATGCACTTTGATGTTTTTGAGTGAAAAGTTTTTTCGAAATGCACAAAATGTTCTAAAACGTCTCCAAATGCGATTTGGAGCTCTTTTGTGCACTTTAATTTTTTTAGTGTAAAAAGTTTGCTATTTTGTGCACTTTTAATGTTTTGTGTGAAAAGTTTTATCGAAATGCTCAAAATTGTCTAAAACGTCTCCAAATACGATATTAAGCTATTGTATGCACTTTGATGTTTTTGAGTGAAAAGTTTTTTTGAAATGCACAAAATGTTCTAAAACGTCTCCAAATGCGATTTGGAGCTCTTTTGTGCACTTTAATTTTTTTAGTGTAAAAAGTTTGCTATTTTGTGCACTTTTAATGTTTTGTGTGAAAAGTTTTATCGAAATGCTCAAAATTGTCTAAAACGGTTTCAAATGTGATTTTAAGCACTTTGATTTTTTTGTGTAATCAAGTTTTTTCGAAATGCACAACATGGTCTAAAACGTCTCCAAATGCGATTTGAAGCTATTTTGTGCACTTTGTCGTTTTTGTGTGAAAAGTTTCATCGAAATGCTCAAAATGGTCTAAAACGTCTCCAAATGCGATTTGAAGCTATTTTGTGCACTTTGATGTTTTTTTCTGAAAAGTTTCATCGAAATGCACAAAATGGTCTAAAACGTCTCTAAATGCGATTTGAAGCTATTTTGTGCACTTTGATGTTTTTGTGTGAAAAGTTTCATCGAAATGCACAAAATGGTCTAAAACGTCTCTAAATGCGATTTGAAGCTATTTTGTGCACTTTGATGTTTTTTTGTGAAAAGTTTCATCGAAATGCACAAAATGGTCTAAAACGTCTCTAAATGCGATTTGAAGCTATTTGTGCACTTTGTCGTTTTTGTGTGAAAAGTTTCATCGAAATGCATTTCGATGAAACTTGATTACACAAAAATATCAAAGTGCTTAAAATCACATTTGAAACCGTTTTAGACCATTTTGAGCATTTCGATAAAACTTTTCACACAAAACATCAAAGTGCACAAATTAACTTCAAATCGCAATTGGAGACGTTTTAGACCATTTTGTGCATTTCGATGAAACTTTTCACACAAAAACGACAAAGTGCACAAAATAGCTTCAAATCGCATTTAGAGACGTTTTAGACAATTTTGTACATTTCGATGAAACTGGATTACACAAAAAATCAAAGTGCACAGAATTGCTTCAAATCGCATTTGGAGACGTTTTAGACCATTTTGTGCATTTCGAAAAAACTTTTCACACAAAAACGACAAAGTGCACAAAATAGCTTCAAATCGCATTTGCAGACGTTTTAGACCATTTTGTGCATTTCGATGAAACTTTTCACACAAAAACATCAAAGTGCACAAAATTGCTTCAAATCGCATTTGGAGACGTTTTAGACCATTTTGAGCATTTCGATGAAACTTTTCACACAAAAACGACAAAGTGCACAAAATAGCTTCAAATCGCATTTAGAGACGTTTTAGACAATTTTGTGCCTTTCGATGAAACTTTTCACAAAAACACATCAAAGTGCACAAAATAGCTTCAAATCGCATTTGCAGACGTTTTAGACCATTTTGTGCATTTCGATGAAACTTTTCACACAAAAACATCAAAGTGCACAAAATTGCTTCAAATCGCATTTGGAGACGTTTTAGACCATTTTGAGCATTTCGATGAAACTTTTCATACAAAAACATCAAAGTGCACAAAATAGCTTCAAATCGCATTTGCAGACGTTTTAGACCATTTTGTGCATTTCGATGAAACTTTTCACACAAAAACATCAAAGTGCACAAAATTTCTTCAAATCGCATTTGGAGACGTTTTAGACCATTTTTAGCATTTCGATGAAACTTTTCACACAAAAACGACAAAGTGCACAAAATAGCTTCAAATCGCATTTAGAGCCGTTTTAGACCATTTTGTGCATTTCGATGAAACTTTTCACAAAAAAACATCAAAGTGCACAAAATAGCTTCAAATCGCATTTAGAGACGTTTTAGACCATTTTGTGCATTTCGATGAAACTTTTCACACAAAAACATCAAAGTGCACAAAATAGCTTCAAATCGCATTTAGAGACGTTTTAGACCATTTTGTGCATTTCGATGAAACTTTTCAGAAAAAAACATCAAAGTGCACAAAATAGCTTCAAATCGCATTTGGAGACGTTTTAGACCATTTTGAGCATTTCGATGAAACTTTTCACACAAAAACGACAAAGTGCACAAAATAGCTTCAAATCGCATTTAGAGACGTTTTAGACCATTTTGTGCATTTCGATGAAACTTTTCACACAAAAACATCAAAGTGCACAAAATAGCTTCAAATCGCATTTAGAGACGTTTTAGACCATGTTGTGCTTTTCGAAAAAACTTGATTACACAAAAATATCAAAGTGCTTAAAATCACATTTGAAACCGTTTTAGACAATTTTGAGCATTTCGATAAAACTTTTCACACAAAACATTAAAAGTGCACAAAATAGCAAACTTTTTACAAAAAAAAAATTAAAGTGCACAAAAGAGCTCCAAATGGCATTTGGAGACGTTTTAGAACATTTTGTGCATTTCGAAAAAACTTTACACTCAAAAACATCAAAGTGCATACAATAGCTTAATATCGTATTTGGAGACGTTTTAGACAATTTTGTGCATTTCGATGAAACTTTTCACACAAAAACATCAAAGTGCACAAAATAGCTTCAAATCGCATTTGCAGACGTTTTAAACCATTTTGTGCATTTCGATGAAACTTGATTACACAAAAACATCAAAGTGCTTAAAATCACATTTGAAACCGTTTTAGACCATTTTGAGCATTTCGATAAAACTTTTCACACAAAACATCAAAGTGCACAAAATAACTTCAAATCGCAATTGGAGACGTTTTAGACCATTTTGTGCATTTCGAAAAAACTTTTCACACAAAAACGACAAAGTGCACAAAATAGCTTCAAATCGCATTTAGAGACGTTTTAGACAATTTTGTACATTTCGATGAAACTGGATTACACAAAACATCAAAGTGCACAAAATAGCTTCAAATCGCATTTGCAGACGTTTTAGACCATTTTGTGCATTTCGATGAAACTTTTCACACAAAAACATCAAAGTGCACAAAATTGCTTCAAATCGTATTTAGAGACGTTTTAGACCATTTTGAGCATTTGGATGAAACTTTTCACACAAAAACGACAAAGTGCACAAAATAGCTTCAAATCGCATTTAGAGACGTTTTAGACCATTTTGTGCATTTCGATGAAACTTTTCACAAAAAAACATCAAAGTGCACAAAATAGCTTCAAATCGCATTTAGAGACGTTTTAGACCATTTTGTGCATTTCGATGAAACTTTTCACACAAAAACATCAAAGTGCACAAAATAGCTTCAAATCGCATTTAGAGACGTTTTAGACCATTTTGAGCATTTCGATGAAACTTTTCACACAAAAACGACAAAGTGCACAAAATATCTTCAAATCGCATTTAGAGACGTTTTAGACCATTTTGTGCATTTCGATGAAACTTTTTACACAAAAACATCAAAGTGCACAAAATAGCTTCAAATCGCATTTAGAGACGTTTTAGACCATTTTGTGCATTTCGATGAAACTTTTCACACAAAAACATCAAAGTGCACAAAATAGCTTCAAATCGCATTTGGAGACGTTTTAGACCATGTTGTGCATTTCGAAAAAACTTGATTACACAAAAATATCAAAGTGCTTAAAATCACATTTGAAACCGTTTTAGACAATTTTGAGCATTTCGATAAAACTTTTCACACAAAACATTAAAGTGCACAAAATAGCAAACTTTTTACACAAAACATCAAAGTGCACAAAAGAGCTCCAAATCGCATTGGGAGACGTTTTAGACCATTTTGTGCATTTCGAAAAAACTTTTCACTAAAAAACATCAAAGTGCATACAATAGCTTAATATCGTATTTGGAGACGTTTTAGACAATTTTGTGCATTTCGATGAAACTTTTCACACAAAAACATCAAAGTGCACAAAATAGCTTCAAATCGCATTTGCAGACGTTTTAAACCATTTTGTGCATTTCGATGAAACTTGATTACACAAAAACATCAAAGTGCTTAAAATCACATTTGAAACCGTTTTAGACCATTTTGAGAATTTCGATAAAACTTTACACACAAAAACATCAAAGTGCACAAAATAGCTTCAAATCGCATTTAGAGACGTTTTAGACCATTTTGTGTATTTCGATGAAACTTTTCACACAAAAACATCAAAGTGCACAAAATAGCTTCAAATCGCATTTGGAGACGTTTTAGACCATGTTGTGCATTTCGAAAAAACTTGATTACACAAAAATATCAAAGTGCTTAAAATCACATTTGAAACCGTTTTAGACAATTTTGAGCATTTCGATAAAACTTTTCACACAAAACATTAAAGTGCACAAAATAGCAAACTTTTTACACAAAACATTAAAGTGCACAAAAAAGCTCCAAATCGCATTGGGAGACGTTTTAGACCATTTTGTGCATTTCGAAAAAACTTTTCACTCAAAAACATCAAAGTGCATACAATAGCTTAATATCGTATTTGGAGACGTTTTAGACAATTTTGTGCATTTCGATGAAACTTTTCACACAAAAACATCAAAGTGCACAAAATAGCTTCATTCATTCATTCTTTCTTGGAGATCCAAGAAACATTTATTATATATGGCCTTTGGCCCAAATAATATACAATGTAATACATGTTAAATAAATATCAGTTGAGTGCGTTTAAAAATTCTGTTCTACGTTTAAATGAAAAAAATAAATATTTTCCAAGTTTAACAATAAGATCAGTATTTGTGGCAGACATAAGATGAATATATTTTAATTTAGTTGGGTTGTTTGTATAAAAGGAAAACATAAATTTAGTTCTAATATCTGAATAAAATGGACAAACTAAAGTGAAATGATATTCATCTTCAATTGATTGTAAAGCACATAATTTGCATAATCTTTCATTTTTATTTATACAATTCCATCTTCCTTTTTCAATTTCAAATCGCATTTGCAGACGTTTTAAACCATTTTGTGCATTTCGATGAAACTTGATTACACAAAAACATCAAAGTGTTTAAATCTCATTTGAAACCGTTTTAGACCATTTTGAGAATTTCGATAAAACTTTTCACACAAAACATTAAAGTGCACAAAATAGCTTTAAATCGCATTTGCAGACGTTTTAGACCATTTTGTGCATTTCGATGAAACTTGATTACACAAAAATATCAAAGTGCTTAAAATCACATTTGAAACCGTTTTAGACCATTTTGAGCATTTCGATAAAACTTTTCACACAAAACATCAAAGTGCACAAAATAACTTCAAATCGCAATTGGAGAAGTTTTAGACCATTTTGTGCATTTCGAAAAAACTTTTCACACAAAAACGACAAAGTGCACAAAATAGCTTCAAATCACATTTTGCAGACGTTTTAGACCATTTTGTGCATTTCGATGAAACTTTTCACACAAAAACATCAAAGTGCACAAAATTGCTTCAAATCGCATTTGGAGACGTTTTAGACCATTTTGAGCATTTCGATGAAACTTTTCACACAAAAACGACAAAGTGCACAAAATAGCTTCAAATCGCATTTAGAGACGTTTTAGACAATTTTGTGCATTTCGATGAAACTTTTCACAAAAAAACATCAAAGTGCACAAAATAGCTTCAAATCGCATTTAGAGACGTTTTAGACCATTTTGTGCATTTCGATGAAACTTTTCACAAAAAAACATCAAAGTGCACAAAATAGCTTCAAATCGCATTTAGAGACGTTTTAGACCATTTTGTGCATTTCGATGAAACTTTTCACACAAAAACATCAAAGTGCACAAAATAGCTTCAAATCGCATTTAGAGACGTTTTAGACCATTTTGTGCATTTCGATGAAACTTTTCACAAAAAAACATCAAAGTGCACAAAATAGCTTCAAATCGCATTTGGAGACGTTTTAGACCATTTTGAGCATTTCGATGAAACTTGATTACACAAAAATATCAAAGTGCTTAAAATCACATTTGAAACCGTTTTAGACCATTTTGAGCATTTCGATAAAACTTTTCACACAAAACATCAAAGTGCACAAAATAACTTCAAATCGCATTTGGAGACGTTTTAGACCATTTTGTGCATTTCGAATAAACTTTTCACACAAAAACATCAAAGTGCACAAAATAGCTTCAAATCGCATTTGGAGACGTTTTAGACCATGTTGTGCATTTCGAAAAAACTTGATTACACAAAAATATCAAAGTGCTTAAAATCACATTTGAAACCGTTTTAGACAATTTTGAGCATTTCGATAAAACTTTTCACACAAAACATTAAAGTGCACAAAATAGCAAACTTTTTACACAAAACATCAAAGTGCACAAAAGAGCTCCAAATCGCATTTGGAGACGTTTTAGACCATTTTGTGCATTTCGAAAAAACTTTTCACTAAAAAACATCAAAGTGCATACAATAGCTTAATATCGTATTTGGAGACGTTTTAGACAATTTTGTGCATTTCGATGAAACTTTTCACACAAAAACATCAAAGTGCACAAAATAGCTTCAAATCGCATTTGCAGACGTTTTAAACCATTTAGTGCATTTCGATGAAACTTGATTACACAAAAACATCAAAGTGCTTAAAATCACATTTGAAACCGTTTTAGACCATTTTGAGAATTTCGATAAAACTTTTCACACAAAACATTAAAGTGCACAAAATAGCTTTAAATCGCATTTGCAGACGTTTTAGACCATTTTGTGCATTTCGATGAAACTTGATTACACAAAAATATCAAAGTGCTTAAAATCACATTTGAAACCGTTTTAGACCATTTTGAGCATTTCGATAAAACTTTTCACACAAAACATCAAAGTGCACAAAATAACTTCAAATCGCAATTGGAGACGTTTTAGACCATTTTGTGCATTTCGATGAAACTTTTCACACAAAAACGACAAAGTGCACAAAATAGCTTCAAATCGCATTTAGAGACGTTTTAGACAATTTTGTACATTTCGATGAAACTGGATTACACAAAACATCAAAGTGCACAAAATAGCTTCAAATCGCATTTGGAGACGTTTTAGACCATTTTGTGCATTTCGAAAAAACTTTTCACACAAAAACGACAAAGTGCACAAAATAGCTTCAAATCGCATTTGCAGACGTTTTAGACCATTTTGTGCATTTCGATGAAACTTTTCACACAAAAACATCAAAGTGCACAAAATTGCTTCAAATCGCATTTGGAGACGTTTTAGACCATTTTGAGCATTTCGATGAAACTTTTCACACAAAAACGAAAAAGTGCACAAAATAGCTTCAAATCGCATTTAGAGACGTTTTAGACAATTTTGTGCCTTTCGATGAAACTTTTCACAAAAAAACATCAAAGTGCACAAAATAGCTTCAAATCGCATTTGCAGACGTTTTAGACCATTTTGTGCATTTCGATGAAACTTTTCACACAAAAACATCAAAGTGCACAAAATTGCTTCAAATCGCATTTGGAGACGTTTTAGACCATTTTGAGCATTTCGATGAAACTTTTCACACAAAAACGACAAAGTGCACAAAATAGCTTCAAATCGCATTTAGAGACGTTTTAGACCATTTTGTGCATTTCGATGAAACTTTTCACAAAAAAACATCAAAGTGCACAAAATAGCTTCAAATCGCATTTGGAGACGTTTTAGACCATGTTGTGCATTTCGAAAAAACTTGATTACACAAAAATTAAAATATCAAAGTGCTTAAAATCACATTTGAAACCGTTTTAGACTATTTTGAGCATTTCGATAAAACTTTTCACACAAAACATTAAAGTGCACAAAATAGCAAACTTTTTACACAAAAAAAAATTAAAGTGCACAAAAGAGCTCCAAATCGCATTTGGAGACGTTTTAGACCATTTTGTGCATTTCGAAAAAACTTTTCACTCAAAAACATCAAAGTGCATACAATAGCTTAATATCGTATTTGGAGACGTTTTAGACAATTTTGTGCATTTCGATGAAACTTTTCACACAAAAACATCAAAGTGCACAAAATAGCTTCAAATCGCATTTGCAGACGTTTTAAACCATTTTGTGCATTTCGATGAAACTTGAATACACAAAAACATCAAAGTGCTTAAAATCACATTTGAAACCGTTTTAGACCATTTTGAGAATTTCGATAAAACTTTTCACACAAAACATTAAAGTGCACAAAATAGCTTCAAATCGCATTTGCAGACGTTTTAGACCATTTTGTGCATTTCGATGAAACTTGAATACACAAAAATATCAAAGTGCTTAAAATCACATTTGAAACCGTTTTAGACCATTTTGAGCATTTCGATAAAACTTTTCACACAAAACATCAAAGTGCACAAAATAACTTCAAATCGCAATTGGAGACGTTTTAGACCATTTTGTGCATTTCGAAAAAACTTTTCACACAAAAACGACAAAGTGCACAAAATAGCTTCAAATCGCATTTAGAGACGTTTTAGACAATTTTGTACATTTCGATGAAACTGGATTACACAAAACATCAAAGTGCACAAAATAGCTTCAAATCGCATTTGCAGACGTTTTAGACCATTTTGTGCATTTCGATGAAACTTTTCACACAAAAACATCAAAGTGCACAAAATTGCTTCAAATCGCATTTGGAGACGTTTTAGACCATTTTGAGCATTTCGATGAAACTTTTCACACAAAAACGACAAAGTGCACAAAATAGCTTCAAATCGCATTTAGAGACGTTTTAGACCATTTTGTGCATTTCGATGAAACTTTTCACAAAAAAACATCAAAGTGCACAAAATAGCTTCAAATCGCATTTAGAGACGTTTTAGACCATTTTGTGCATTTCGATGAAACTTTTCACACAAAAACATCAAAGTGCACAAAATAGCTTCAAATCGCATTTAGAGACGTTTTAGACCATTTTGAGCATTTCGATGAAATTTTCACACAAAAACGACAAAGTGCACAAAATAGCTTCAAATCGCATTTAGAGACGTTTTAGACCATTTTGTGCATTTCGATGAAACTTTTCACACAAAAACATCAAAGTGCACAAAATAGCTTCAAATCGCATTTAGAGACGTTTTAGACCATTTTGTGCATTTCGATGAAACTTTTCACACAAAAACATCAAAGTGCACAAAATAGCTTCAAATCGTCGTTTTTGTGTGAAAAGTTTCATCGAAATGCACAAAATGGTCTAAAACGTCTTCAATTGCGATTTGAAGTTATTTTGTGCACTTTGATGTTTTGTGTGAAAAGTTTTATCGAAATGCTCAAAATGGTCTAAAACGGTTTCAAATGTGATTTTAAGCACTCTGATATTTTTGTGTAATCAAGTTTCATCGAAATGCACAAAATGGTCTAAAACGTCTGCAAATGCGATTTGAAGCTATTTTGTGCACTTTGATGTTTTTGTGTGAAAAGTTTCATCGAAATGCACAAAATTGTCTAAAACGTCTCCAAATACGATATTAAGCTATTGTATGCACTTTAATATTTTTGAGTGAAAAGTTTTTTCGAAATGCACAAAATGGTCTAAAACGTCTCCAAATGCGATTTGAAGCTATTTTGTGCACTTTGATGTTTTTTTCTGAAAAGTTTCATCGAAATGCACAAAATGGTCTAAAACGTCTGCAAATGCGATTTGAAGCTATTTTGGGCACTTTGTCGTTTTTGTGTGAAAAGTTTTTTCGAAATGCACAAAATGGTCTAAAACGACTCCAAATGCGATTTGAAGCAATTTTGTGCACTTTGATGTTTTGTGTAATCCAGTTTCATCGAAATGTACAAAATTGTCTAAAACGTCTCTAAATTCGATTTGAAGCTATTTTGTGCACTTTGTCGTTTTTGTGTGAAAAGTTTCATCGAAATGCACAAAATGGTCTAAAACGTCTCCAATTGCGATTTGAAGCAATTTTGTGCACTTTGATGTTTTGTGTAATCCAGTTTCATCGAAATGTACAAAATTGTCTAAAACGTCTCTAAATGCGATTTGAAGCTATTTTGTGCACTTTGTCGTTTTTGTGTGAAAAGTTTCATCGAAATGCACAAAATGGTCTAAAACGTCTCCAATTGCAATTTGAAGTTATTTTGTGCACTTTGATGTTTTGTGTTAAAGTTTTATTGAAATGCTCAAAATGGTCTAAAACGGTTTCAAATGTGATTTTAAGCACTTTGATATTTTTGTGTAATCAAGTTTCATCGAAATGCACAAAATGGTCTAAAACGTCTGCAAATGCGATTTAAAGCTATTTTGTGCACTTTAATGTTTTGTGTGAAAAGTTTTATCGAAATTCTCAAAATAGTATAAAACGGTTTCAAATGTGATTTTAAGCACTTTGATGTTTTTGTGTAATCAAGTTTTTTCGAAATGCACAACATGGTCTAAAACGTCTCCAAATGCGATTTGAAGCTATTTTGTGCACTTTCATGTTTTTGTGTGAAAAGTTTCATCGAATTGCACAAAATGGTCTAAAACGTCTCTAAATGCGATTTGAAGCTATTTTGTGCACTTTGATGTTTTTGTGTGAAAAGTTTCATCGAAATGCACAAAATGGTTTAAAACGTCTCTAAATGCGATTTGAAGCTATTTTGTGCACTTTGTCGTTTTTGTGTGAAAAGTTTCATCGAAATGCACAAAATGGTCTAAAACGTCTCTAAATGCGATTTGAAGCTATTTTGTGCACTTTGTCGTTTTTGTGTGAAAAGTTTCATCGAAATGCTCAAAATGGTCTAAAACGTCTCCAAATGCGATTTGAAGCAATTTTGTGCACTTTGATGTTTTTGTGTGAAAAGTTTCATCGAAATGCACAAAATGGTCTAAAACGTCTCTAAATGCGATTTGAAGCTATTTTGTGCACTTTGATGTTTTTTTGTGAAAAGTTTCATCGAAATGCACAAAATGGTCTAAAACGTCTCTAAATGCGATTTGAAGCTATTTTGTGCACTTTGTCTTTTTGGTGTGAAAAGTTTCATCGAAATGCTCAAAATGGTCTAAAACGTCTCCAAATGCGATTTGAAGCAATTTTGTGCACTTTGATGTTTTTGTGTGAAAAGTTTCATCGAAATGCACAAAATGGTCTAAAACGTCTGCAAATGCGATTTGAAGCTATTTTGTGCACTTTGATTTTTTTTTTGTCAAAAGTTTCATCGAAAGGCACAAAATTGTCTAAAACGTCTCTAAATGCGATTTGAAGCTATTTTGTGCACTTTGTCGTTTTTGTGTGAAAAGTTTCATCGAAATTCTCAAAATGGTCTAAAACGTCTCCAAATGCGATTTGAAGCAATTTTGTGCACTTTGATGTTTTTGTGTGAAAAGTTTCATCGAAATGCACAAAATGGTCTAAAACGTCTGCAAATGCGATTTGAAGCTATTTTGTGCACTTTGTCGTTTTTGTGTGAAAAGTTTTTTCGAAATGCACAAAATGGTCTAAAACGTCTCCAAATGCGATTTGAAGCAATTTTGTGCACTTTGATGTTTTGTGTAATCCAGTTTCATCGAAATGTACAAAATTGTCTAAAACGTCTCTGAATGCGATTTGAAGCTATTTTGTGCACTTTGTCGTTTTTGTGTGAAAAGTTTTTTCGAAATGCACAAAATGGTCTAAAACGTCTCCAAATGCGATGTGAAGCAATTTTGTGCACTTTGATGTTTTGTGTAATCCAGTTTCATCGAAATGTACAAAATTGTCTAAAACGTCTCTAAATGCGATTTGAAGCTATTTTGTGCACTTTGTCGTTTTTGTGTGAAAAGTTTTTTCGAAATGCACAAAATGGTCTAAAACGTCTCCAATTGCGATTTGAAGCTATTTTGTGCACTTTGATGTTTTTGTGTGAAAAGTTTCATCGAAATGCACAAAATGGTCTAAAACGTCTCTAAATGCGATTTGAAGCTATTTTGTGCACTTTGATGTTTTTGTGTGAAAAGTTTCATCGAAATGCACAAAATGGTCTAAAACGTCTCTAAATGCGATTTGAAGCTATTTTGTGCACTTTGTCGTTTTTGTGTGAAAAGTTTCATCGAAATGCTCAAAATGGTCTCAAACGTCTCTAAATGCAATTTGAAGCTATTTTGTGCACTTTGATGTTTTTGTGTGAAAAGTTTCATCGAAATGCACAAAATGGTCTAAAACGTCTCTAAATGCGATTTGAAGCTATTTTGTGCACTTTGATGTTTTTTTGTGAAAAGTTTCATCGAAATGCACAAAATGGTCTAAAACGTCTCTAAATGCGATTTGAAGCTATTTTGTGCACTTTGTCGTTTTTGTGTGAAAAGTTTCATCTAAATGCTCAAAATGGTCTAAAACGTCTCCAAATGCGATTTGAAGCAATTTTGTGCACTTTGATGTTTTTGTGTGAAAAGTTTCATCGAAATGCACAAAATGGTCTAAAACGTCTGCAAATGCGATTTGAAGCTATTTTGTGCACTTTGATGTTTTGTGTAATCCAGTTTCATCGAAATGTACAAAATTGTCTAAAACGTCTCTAAATGCGATTTGAAGCTATTTTGTGCACTTTGTCGTTTTTGTGTGAAAAGTTTTTTCGAAATGCACAAAATGGTCTAAAACGTCTCCAATTGCGATTTGAAGTTATTTTGTGCACTTTGATGTTTTGTGTGAAAAGTTTTATCGAAATGCTCAAAATGGTCTAAAACGGTTTCAAATGTGAATTTAAGCACTTTGATATTTTTGTGTAATCAAGTTTCTTCGAAATGCACAAAATGGTCTAAAACGTCTGCAAATGCGATTTAAAGCTATTTTGTGCACTTCAATGTTTTGTGTGAAAAGTTTTATCGAAATTCTCAAAATGGTCTAAAACGGTTTCAAATGTGATTTTAAGCACTTTGATGTTTTTGTGTAATCAAGTTTCATCGAAATGCACAAAATGGTTTAAAACGTCTGCAAATGCGATTTGAAGCTATTTTGTGCACTTTGATGTTTTTGTGTGAAAAGTTTCATCGAAATGCACAAAATTGTCTAAAACGTCTCCAAATACGATATTAAGCTATTGTATGCACTTTGATGTTTTTGAGTGAAAAGTTTCTTCGAAATGCACAAAATGTTCTAAAACGTCTCCAAATGCCATTTGGAGCTCTTTTGTGCACTTTAATTTTTTTTGTGTAAAAAGTTTGCTATTTTGTGCACTTTTAATGTTTTGTGTGAAAAGTTTTATCGAAATGCTCAAAATTGTCTAAAACGGTTTCAAATGTGATTTTAAGCACTTTGATATTTTTGTGTAATCAAGTTTTTTCGAAATGCACAACATGGTCTAAAACGTCTCCAAATGCGATTTGAAGCTATTTTGTGCACTTTGATGTTTTTGTGTGAAAAGTTTCATCGAAATGCACAAAATGGTCTAAAACGTCTCTAAATGCGATTTGAAGCTATTTTGTGCACTTTGATGTTTTTGTGTGAAAAGTTTCATCGAAATGCACAAAATGGTCTAAAACGTCTCTAAATGCGATTTGAAGCTATTTTGTGCACTTTGTCGTTTTTGTGTGAAAAGTTTCATCGAAATGCTCAAAATGGTCTAAAACGTCTGCAAATGCGATTTGAAGCTATTTTGTGCACTTTGATGTTTTTGTGTGAAAAGTTTCATCGAAATGCTCAAAATGGTCTAAAACGTCTTCAAATGCGATTTGAAGCAATTTTGTGCACTTTGATGTTTTTGTGTGAAAAGTTTCATCGAAATTCACAAAATGGTCTAAAACGTCTGCAAATGCGATTTGAAGCTATTTTGTGCACTTTGATGTTTTTTTGTGAAAAGTTTCATCGAAAGGCACAAAATTGTCTAAAACGTCTCTAAATGCGATTTGAAGCTATTTTGTGCACTTTGTCGTTTTTGTGTGAAAAGTTTCATCGAAATGCTCAAAATGGTCTAAAACGTCTCCAAATGCGATTTGAAGCAATTTTGTGCACTTTGATGTTTTTGTGTGAAAAGTTTCATCGAAATGCACAAAATGGTCTAAAACGTCTGCAAATGCGATTTGAAGCTATTTTGGGCACTTTGTCGTTTTTGTGTGAAAAGTTTTTTCGAAATGCACAAAATGGTCTAAAACGACTCCAAATGCGATTTGAAGCAATTTTGTGCACTTTGATGTTTTGTGTAATCCAGTTTCATCGAAATGTACAAAATTGTCTAAAACGTCTCTAAATTCGATTTGAAGCTATTTTGTGCACTTTGTCGTTTTTGTGTGAAAAGTTTCATCGAAATGCACAAAATGGTCTAAAACGTCTCCAATTGCGATTTGAAGCAATTTTGTGCACTTTGATGTTTTGTGTAATCCAGTTTCATCGAAATGTACAAAATTGTCTAAAACGTCTCTAAATGCGATTTGAAGCTATTTTGTGCACTTTGTCGTTTTTGTGTGAAAAGTTTCATCGAAATGCACAAAATGGTCTAAAACGTCTCCAATTGCAATTTGAAGTTATTTTGTGCACTTTGATGTTTTGTGTGAAAGTTTTATTGAAATGCTCAAAATGGTCTAAAACGGTTTCAAATGTGATTTTAAGCACTTTGATATTTTTGTGTAATCAAGTTTCATCGAAATGCACAAAATGGTCTAAAACGTCTGCAAATGCGATTTAAAGCTATTTTGTGCACTTTAATGTTTTGTGTGAAAAGTTTTATCGAAATTCTCAAAATAGTCTAAAACGGTTTCAAATGTGATTTTAAGCACTTTGATGTTTTTGTGTAATCAAGTTTTTTCGAAATGCACAACATGGTCTAAAACGTCTCCAAATGCGATTTGAAGCTATTTTGTGCACTTTCATGTTTTTGTGTGAAAAGTTTCATCGAATTGCACAAAATGGTCTAAAACGTCTCTAAATGCGATTTGAAGCTATTTTGTGCACTTTGATGTTTTTGTGTGAAAAGTTTCATCGAAATGCACAAAATGGTCTAAAACGTCTCTAAATGCGATTTGAAGCTATTTTGTGCACTTTGTCGTTTTTGTGTGAAAAGTTTCATCGAAATGCACAAAATGGTCTAAAACGTCTCTAAATGCGATTTGAAGCTATTTTGTGCACTTTGTCGTTTTTGTGTGAAAAGTTTCATCGAAATGCTCAAAATGGTCTAAAACGTCTCCAAATGCGATTTGAAGCAATTTTGTGCACTTTGATGTTTTTGTGTGAAAAGTTTCATCGAAATGCACAAAATGGTCTAAAACGTCTCTAAATGCGATTTGAAGCTATTTTGTGCACTTTGATGTTTTTTTGTGAAAAGTTTCATCGAAATGCACAAAATGGTCTAAAACGTCTCTAAATGCGATTTGAAGCTATTTTGTGCACTTTGTCTTTTTGGTGTGAAAAGTTTCATCGAAATGCTCAAAATGGTCTAAAACGTCTCCAAATGCGATTTGAAGCAATTTTGTGCACTTTGATGTTTTTGTGTGAAAAGTTTCATCGAAATGCACAAAATGGTCTAAAACGTCTGCAAATGCGATTTGAAGCTATTTTGTGCACTTTGATTTTTTTTTGTCAAAAGTTTCATCGAAAGGCACAAAATTGTCTAAAACGTCTCTAAATGCGATTTGAAGCTATTTTGTGCACTTTGTCGTTTTTGTGTGAAAAGTTTCATCGAAATTCTCAAAATGGTCTAAAACGTCTCCAAATGCGATTTGAAGCAATTTTGTGCACTTTGATGTTTTTGTGTGAAAAGTTTCATCGAAATGCACAAAATGGTCTAAAACGTCTGCAAATGCGATTTGAAGCTATTTTGTGCACTTTGTCGTTTTTGTGTGAAAAGTTTTTTCGAAATGCACAAAATGGTCTAAAACGTCTCCAAATGCGATTTGAAGCAATTTTGTGCACTTTGATGTTTTGTGTAATCCAGTTTCATCGAAATGTACAAAATTGTCTAAAACGTCTCTGAATGCGATTTGAAGCTATTTTGTGCACTTTGTCGTTTTTGTGTGAAAAGTTTTTTCGAAATGCACAAAATGGTCTAAAACGTCTCCAAATGCGATGTGAAGCAATTTTGTGCACTTTGATGTTTTGTGTAATCCAGTTTCATCGAAATGTACAAAATTGTCTAAAACGTCTCTAAATGCGATTTGAAGCTATTTTGTGCACTTTGTCGTTTTTGTGTGAAAAGTTTTTTCGAAATGCACAAAATGGTCTAAAACGTCTCCAATTGCGATTTGAAGTTATTTTGTGCACTTTGATGTTTTGTGTGAAAAGTTTTATCGAAATGCTCAAAATGGTCTAAAACGGTTTCAAATGTGATTTTAAGCACTTTGATATTTTTGTGTAATCAAGTTTCATCGAAATGCACAAAATGGTCTAAAACGTCTGCAAATGCGATTTAAAGCTATTTTGTGCACTTTAATGTTTTGTGTGAAAAGTTTTATCGAAATTCTTAAAATGGTCTAAAACGGTTTCAAATGTGATTTTAAGCACTTTGATGTTTTTGTGTAATCAAGTTTCATCGAAATGTACAAAATGGTTTAAAACGTCTGCAAATGCGATTTGAAGCTATTTTGTGCACTTTGATGTTTTTGTGTGAAAAGTTTCATCGAAATGCACAAAATTGTCTAAAACGTCTCCAAATACGATATTAAGCTATTGTATGCACTTTGATGTTTTTGAGTGAAAAGTTTTTTCGAAATGCACAAAATGTTCTAAAACGTCTCCAAATGCGATTTGGAGCTCTTTTGTGCACTTTAATTTTTTTAGTGTAAAAAGTTTGCTATTTTGTGCACTTTTAATGTTTTGTGTGAAAAGTTTTATCGAAATGCTCAAAATTGTCTAAAACGGTTTCAAATGTGATTTTAAGCACTTTGATTTTTTTGTGTAATCAAGTTTTTTCGAAATGCACAACATGGTCTAAAACGTCTCCAAATGCGATTTGAAGCTATTTTGTGCACTTTGATGTTTTTGTGTGAAAAGTTTCATCGAAATGCACAAAATGGTCTAAAACGTCTCTAAATGCGATTTGAAGCTATTTTGTGCACTTTGATGTTTTTGTGTGAAAAGTTTCATCGAAAGGCACAAAATGGTCTAAAACGTCTCTAAATGCCATTTGAAGATATTTTGTGCACTTTGTCGTTTTTGTGTGAAAAGTTTCATCGAAATGCTCAAAATGGTCTAAAACGTCTCCAAATGCGATTTGAAGCTATTTTGTGCACTTTGATGTTTTTTTCTGAAAAGTTTCATCGAAATGCACAAAATGGTCTAAAACGTCTCTAAATGCGATTTAAAGCTATTTTGTGCACTTTGATGTTTTTGTGTGAAAAGTTTCATCGAAATGCACAAAATGGTCTAAAACGTCTCTAAATGCGATTTGAAGCTATTTTGTGCACTTTGATGTTTTTTTGTGAAAAGTTTCATCGAAATGCACAAAATGGTCTAAAACGTCTCTAAATGCGATTTGAAGCTATTTGTGCACTTTGTCGTTTTTGTGTGAAAAGTTTCATCGAAATGCATTTCGATGAAACTTGATTACACAAAAATATCAAAGTGCTTAAAATCACATTTGAAACCGTTTTAGACCATTTTGAGCATTTCGATAAAACTTTTCACACAAAACATCAAAGTGCACAAATTAACTTCAAATCGCAATTGGAGACGTTTTAGACCATTTTGTGCATTTCGATTAAACTTTTCACACAAAAACGACAAAGTGCACAAAATAGCTTCAAATCGCATTTAGAGACGTTTTAGACAATTTTGTACATTTCGATGAAACTGGATTACACAAAAAATCAAAGTGCACAAAATTGCTTCAAATCGCATTTGGAGACGTTTTAGACCATTTTGTGCATTTCGAAAAAACTTTTCACACAAAAACGACAAAGTGCACAAAATAGCTTCAAATCGCATTTGCAGACGTTTTAGACCATTTTGTGCATTTCGATGAAACTTTTCACACAAAAACATCAAAGTGCACAAAATTGCTTCAAATCGCATTTGGAGACGTTTTAGACCATTTTGAGCATTTCGATGAAACTTTTCACACAAAAACGACAAAGTGCACAAAATAGCTTCAAATCGCATTTAGAGACGTTTTAGACAATTTTGTGCCTTTCGATGAAACTTTTCACAAAAAAACATCAAAGTGCACAAAATAGCTTCAAATCGCATTTGCAGACGTTTTAGACCATTTTGTGCATTTCGATGAAACTTTTCACACAAAAACATCAAAGTGCACAAAATTGCTTCAAATCGCATTTGGAGACGTTTTAGACCATTTTGAGCATTTCGATGAAACTTTTCATACAAAAACATCAAAGTGCACAAAATAGCTTCAAATCGCATTTGCAGACGTTTTAGACCATTTTGTGCATTTCGATGAAACTTTTCACACAAAAACATCAAAGTGCACAAAATTTCTTCAAATCGCATTTGGAGACGTTTTAGACCATTTTGAGCATTTCGATGAAACTTTTCACACAAAAACGACAAAGTGCACAAAATAGCTTCAAATCGCATTTAGAGACGTTTTAGACCATTTTGTGCATTTCGATGAAACTTTTCACACAAAAACATCAAAGTGCACAAAATAGCTTCAAATCGCATTTAGAGACGTTTTAGACCATGTTGTGCATTTCGAAAAAACTTGATTACACAAAAATATCAAAGTGCTTAAAATCACATTTGAAACCGTTTTAGACAATTTTGAGCATTTCGATAAAACTTTTCACACAAAACATTAAAAGTGCACAAAATAGCAAACTTTTTACACAAAAAAAATTAAAGTGCACAAAAGAGCTCCAAATGGCATTTGGAGACGTTTTAGAACATTTTGTGCATTTCGAAAAAACTTTACACTCAAAAACATCAAAGTGCATACAATAGCTTAATATCGTATTTGGAGACGTTTTAGACAATTTTGTACATTTCGATGAAACTTTTCACACAAAAACATCAAAGTGCACAAAATAGCTTCAAATCGCATTTGCAGACGTTTTAAACCATTTTGTGCATTTCGATGAAACTTGATTACACAAAAACATCAAAGTCCTTAAAATCACATTTGAAACCGTTTTAGACCATTTTGAGCATTTCGATAAAACTTTTCACACAAAACATCAAAGTGCACAAAATAACTTCAAATCGCAATTGAAGACGTTTTAGACCATTTTGTGCATTTCGAAAAAACTTTTCACACAAAAACGACAAAGTGCACAAAATAGCTTCAAATCGCATTTAGAGACGTTTTAGACAATTTTGTACATTTCGATGAAACTGGATTACACAAAACATCAAAGTGCACAAAATAGCTTCAAATCGCATTTGCAGACGTTTTAGACCATTTTGTGCATTTCGATGAAACTTTTCACACAAAAACATCAAAGTGCACAAAATTGCTTCAAATCGTATTTGGAGACGTTTTAGACCATTTTGAGCATTTAGATGAAACTTTTCACACAAAAACGACAAAGTGCACAAAATAGCTTCAAATCGCATTTAGAGACGTTTTAGACCATTTTGTGCATTTCGATGAAACTTTTCACAAAAAAACATCAAAGTGCACAAAATAGCTTCAAATCGCATTTAGAGACGTTTTAGACCATTTTGTGCATTTCGATGAAACTTTTCACACAAAAACATCAAAGTGCACAAAATAGCTTCAAATCGCATTTAGAGACGTTTTAGACCATTTTGAGCATTTCGATGAAACTTTTCACACAAAAACGACAAAGTGCACAAAATATCTTCAAATCGCATTTAGAGACGTTTTAGACCATTTTGTGCATTTCGATGAAACTTTTTACAAAAAAACATCAAAGTGCACAAAATAGCTTCAAATCGCATTTAGAGACGTTTTAGACCATTTTGTGCATTTCGATGAAACTTTTCACACAAAAACATCAAAGTGCACAAAATAGCTTCAAATCGCATTTGGAGACGTTTTAGACCATGTTGTGCATTTCGAAAAAACTTGATTACACAAAAATATCAAAGTGCTTAAAATCACATTTGAAACCGTTTTAGACAATTTTGAGCATTTCGAAAAAACTTTTCACACAAAACATTAAAGTTCACAAAATAGCAAACATTTTACACAAAACATCAAAGTGCACAAAAGAGCTCCAAATCGCATTTGGAGACGTTTTAGACCATTTTGTGCATTTCGAAAAAACTTTTCACTGAAAAACAACAAAGTGCATACAATAGCTTAATATCGTATTTGGAGACGTTTTAGACAATTTTGTGCATTTCGATGAAACTTTTCACACAAAAACATCAAAGTGCACAAAATAGCTTCAAATCGCATTTAGAGACGTTTTAGACCATTTTGTGCATTTCGATGAAACTTTACACACAAAAACATCAAAGTGCACAAAATAGCTTCAAATCGCATTTAGAGACGTTTTAGACCATTTTGTGCATTTCGATGAAACTTTTCACACAAAAACATCAAAGTGCACAAAATAGCTTCAAATCGCATTTGGAGACGTTTTAGACCATGTTGTGTATTTCGAAAAAACTTGATTACACAAAAATATCAAAGTGCTTAAAATCACATTTGAAACCGTTTTAGACAATTTTGAGCATTTTGAAAAAACTTTTCACACAAAACATTAAAGTTCACAAAATAGCAAACTTTTTACATAAAACATCAAAGTGCACAAAAGAGCTCCAAATCGCATTTGGAGACGTTTTAGACCATTTTGTGCATTTCGAAAAAACTTTTCACTGAAAAACAACAAAGTGCATACAATAGCTTAATATCGTATTTGGAGACGTTTTAGAAAATTTTGTGCATTTCGATGAAACTTTTCACACAAAAACATCAAAGTGCACAAAATAGCTTCAAATCGCATTTGCAGACGTTTTAAACCATTTTGTGCATTTCGATGAAACTTGATTACACAAAAACATCAAAGTGCTTAAAATCACATTTGAAACCGTTTTAGACCATTTTGTGTATTTCGATAAAACTTTACACACAAAAACATCAAAGTGCACAAAATAGCTTCAAATCGCATTTAGAGACGTTTTAGACCATTTTGTGTATTTCGATGAAACTTTTCACACAAAAACATCAAAGTGCACAAAATAGCTTCAAATCGCATTTGGAGACGTTTTAGTCCATGTTGTGCATTTCGAAAAAACTTGATTACACAAAAATATCAAAGTGCTTAAAATCACATTTGAAACCGTTTTAGACAATTTTGAGCATTTCGATAAAACTTTTCACACAAAACATTAAAGTGCACAAAATAGCAAACTTTTTACACAAAACATCAAAGTGCACAAAAGAGCTCCAAATCGCATTGGGAGACGTTTTAGACCATTTTGTGCATTTCGAAAAAACTTTTCACTCAAAAACATCAAAGTGCATACAATAGCTTAATATCGTATTTGGAGACGTTTTAGACAATTTTGTGCATTTCGATGAAACTTTTCACACAAAAACATCAAAGTGCACAAAATAGCTTCAAATCGCATTTGCAGACGTTTTAAACCATTTTGTGCATTTCGATGAAACTTGATTACACAAAAACATCAAAGTGCTTAAAATCACATTTGAAACCGTTTTAGACCATTTTGAGCATTTCGATGAAACTTTTCACACAAAAACGACAAAGTGCACAAAATAGCTTCAAATCGCATTTAGAGACGTTTTAGACAATTTTGTGCATTTCGATGAAACTTTTCACAAAAAAACATCAAAGTGCACAAAATAGCTTCAAATCGCATTTAGAGACGTTTTAGACCATTTTGTGCATTTCGATGAAACTTTTCACAAAAAAACATCAAAGTGCACAAAATAGCTTCAAATCGCATTTAGAGACGTTTTAGACCATTTTGTGCATTTCGATGAAACTTTTCACACAAAAACATCAAAGTGCACAAAATAGCTTCAAATCGCATTTAGAGACGTTTTAGACCATTTTGTGCATTTCGATGAAACTTTTCACAAAAAAACATCAAAGTGCACAAAATAGCTTCAAATCGCATTTGGAGACGTTTTAGACCATTTTGAGCATTTCGATGAAACTTGATTACACAAAAATATCAAAGTGCTTAAAATCACATTTGAAACCGTTTTAGACCATTTAGAGCATTTCGATAAAACTTTTCACACAAAACATCAAAGTGCACAAAATAACTTCAAATCGCATTTGGAGACGTTTTAGACCATTTTGTGCATTTCGAATAAACTTTTCACACAAAAACATCAAAGTGCACAAAATAGCTTCAAATCGCATTTGGAGACGTTTTAGACCATGTTGTGCATTTCGAAAAAACTTGATTACACAAAAATATCAAAGTGCTTAAAATCACATTTGAAACCGTTTTAGACAATTTTGAGCATTTCGATAAAACTTTTCACACAAAACATTAAAGTGCACAAAATAGCAAACTTTTTACACAAAACATCAAAGTGCACAAAAGAGCTCCAAATCGCATTGGGAGACGTTTTAGACCATTTTGTGCATTTCGAAAAAACTTTTCACTCAAAAACATCAAAGTGCATACAATAGCTTAATATCGTATTTGGAGACGTTTTAGACAATTTTGTGCATTTCGATGAAACTTTTCACACAAAAACATCAAAAGTGCACAAAATAGCTTCAAATCGCATTTGCAGACGTTTTAAACCATTTTGTGCATTTCGATGAAACTTGATTACACAAAAACATCAAAGTGCTTAAAATCACATTTGAAACCGTTTTAGACCATTTTGAGAATTTCGATAAAACTTTTCACACAAAACATTAAAGTGCACAAAATAGCTTCAAATCGCATTTGCAGACGTTTTAGACCATTTTGTGCATTTCGATGAAACTTGATTACACAAAAATATCAAAGTGCTTAAAATCACATTTGAAACCGTTTTAGACCATTTTGAGCATTTCGATAAAACTTTTCACACAAAACATCAAAGTGCACAAAATAACTTCAAATCGCAATTGGAGACGTTTTAGACCATTTTGTGCATTTCGAAAAAACTTTTCACACAAAAACGACAAAGTGCACAAAATAGCTTCAAATCGCATTTGCAGACGTTTTAGACCATTTTGTGCATTTCGATGAAACTTTTCACACAAAAACATCAAAGTGCACAAAATTGCTTCAAATCGCATTTGGAGACGTTTTAGACCATTTTGAGCATTTCGATGAAACTTTTCACACAAAAACGACAAAGTGCACAAAATAGCTTCAAATCGCATTTAGAGACGTTTTAGACAATTTTGTGCATTTCGATGAAACTTTTCACAAAAAAACATCAAAGTGCACAAAATAGCTTCAAATCGCATTTAGAGACGTTTTAGACCATTTTGTGCATTTCGATGAAACTTTTCACAAAAAAACATCAAACTGCACAAAATAGCTTCAAATCGCATTTAGAGACGTTTTAGACCATTTTGTGCATTTCGATGAAACTTTTCACACAAAAACATCAAAGTGCACAAAATAGCTTCAAATCGCATTTAGAGACGTTTTAGACCATTTTGTGCATTTCGATGAAACTTTTCACAAAAAAACATCAAAGTGCACAAAATAGCTTCAAATCGCATTTGGAGACGTTTTAGACCATTTTGAGCATTTCGATGAAACTTGATTACACAAAAATATCAATGTGCTTAAAATCACATTTGAAACCGTTTTAGACCATTTTGAGCATTTCGATAAAACTTTTCACACAAAACATCAAAGTGCACAAAATAACTTCAAATCGCATTTGGAGACGTTTTAGACCATTTTGTGCATTTCGAATAAACTTTTCACACAAAAACATCAAAGTGCACAAAATAGCTTCAAATCGCATTTGGAGACGTTTTAGACCATGTTGTGCATTTCGAAAAAACTTGATTACACAAAAATATCAAAGTGCTTAAAATCACATTTGAAACCGTTTTAGACAATTTTGAGCATTTCGATAAAACTTTTCACACAAAACATTAAAGTGCACAAAATAGCAAACTTTTTACACAAAACATCAAAGTGCACAAAAGAGCTCCAAATCGAATTTGGAGACGTTTTAGACCATTTTGTGCATTTCGAAAAAACTTTTCACTCAAAAACATCAAAGTGCATACAATAGCTTAATATCGTATTTGGAGACGTTTTAGACAATTTTGTGCATTTCGATGAAACTTTTCACACAAAAACATCAAAGTGCACAAAATAGCTTCAAATCGCATTTGCAGACGTTTTAAACCATTTAGTGCATTTCGATGAAACTTGATTACACAAAAACATCAAAGTGCTTAAAATCACATTTGAAACCGTTTTAGACCATTTTGAGAATTTCGATAAAACTTTTCACACAAAACATTAAAGTGCACAAAATAGCTTTAAATCGCATTTGCAGACGTTTTAGACCATTTTGTGCATTTCGATGAAACTTGATTACACAAAAATATCAAAGTGCTTAAAATCACATTTGAAACCGTTTTAGACCATTTTGAGCATTTCGATAAAACTTTTCACAAAAAACATTAAAGTGCACAAAATAGCAAACTTTTTACACAAAAAAAAATTAAAGTGCACAAAAGAGCTCCAAATCGCATTTGGAGACGTTTTAGACCATTTTGTGCATTTCGAAAAAACTTTTCACTCAAAAACATCAAAGTGCATACAATAGCTTAATATCGTATTTGGAGACGTTTTAGACAATTTTGTGCATTTCGATGAAACTTTTCACACAAAAACATCAAAGTGCACAAAATAGCTTCAAATCGCATTTGCAGACGTTTTAAACCATTTTGTGCATTTCGATGAAACTTGAATACACAAAAACATCAAAGTGCTTAAAATCACATTTGAAACCGTTTTAGACCATTTTGAGAATTTCGATAAAACTTTTCACACAAAACATTAAAGTGCACAAAATAGCTTCAAATCGCATTTGCAGACGTTTTAGACCATTTTGTGCATTTCGATGAAACTTGAATACACAAAAATATCAAAGTGCTTAAAATCACATTTGAAACCGTTTTAGACCATTTTGAGCATTTCGATAAAACTTTTCACACAAAACATCAAAGTGCACAAAATAACTTCAAATCGCAATTGGAGACGTTTTAGACCATTTTGTGCATTTCGAAAAAACTTTTCACACAAAAACGACAAAGTGCACAAAATAGCGTCAAATCGCATTTAGAGACGTTTTAGACAATTTTGTACATTTCGATGAAACTGGATTACACAAAACATCAAAGTGCACAAAATAGCTTCAAATCGCATTTGCAGACGTTTTAGACCATTTTGTGCATTTCGATGAAACTTTTCACACAAAAACATCAAAGTGCACAAAATTGCTTCAAATCGCATTTGGAGACGTTTTAGACCATTTTGAGCATTTCGATGAAACTTTTCACACAAAAACGACAAAGTGCACAAAATAGCTTCAAATCGCATTTAGAGACGTTTTAGACCATTTTGTGCATTTCGATGAAACTTTTCACAAAAAAACATCAAAGTGCACAAAATAGCTTCAAATCGCATTTAGAGACGTTTTAGACCATTTTGTGCATTTCGATGAAACTTTTCACACAAAAACATCAAAGTGCACAAAATAGCTTCAAATCGCATTTAGAGACGTTTTAGACCATTTTGAGCATTTCGATGAAACTTTTCACACAAAAACGACAAAGTGCACAAAATAGCTTCAAATCGCATTTAGAGACGTTTTAGACCATTTTGTGCATTTCGATGAAACTTTTCACACAAAAACATCAAAGTGCACAAAATAGCTTCAAATCGCATTTAGAGACGTTTTAGACCATTTTGAGCATTTCGATAAAACTTTTCACACAAAACATCAAAGTGCACAAAATAACTTCAAATCGCAATTGGAGACGTTTTAGACCATTTTGTGCATTTCGAAAAAACTTTTCACACAAAAACGACAAAGTGCACAAAATAGCTTCAAATCGCATTTGCAGACGTTTTAGAAGATTTTGTGCATTTCGATGAAACTTTTCACACAAAAACATCAAAGTGCACAAAATTGCTTCAAATCGCATTTGGAGACGTTTTAGACCATTTTGAGCATTTCGATGAAACTTTTCACACAAAAACGACAAAGTGCACAAAATAGCTTCAAATCGCATTTAGAGACGTTTTAGACAATTTTGTGCCTTTCGATGAAACTTTTCACAAAAAAACATCAAAGTGCACAAAATAGCTTCAAATCGCATTTGCAGACGTTTTAGACCATTTTGTGCATTTCGATGAAACTTTTCACACAAAAACATCAAAGTGCACAAAATTGCTTCAAATCGCATTTGGAGACGTTTTAGACCATTTTGAGCATTTCGATGAAACTTTTCACACAAAAACATCAAAGTGCACAAAATAGCTTCAAATCGCATTTGCAGACGTTTTAGACCATTTGGTGCATTTCGATGAAACTTTTCACACAAAAACATCAAAGTGCACAAAATTGCTTCAAATCGCATTTGGAGACGTTTTAGACCATTTTGAGCATTTCGATGAAACTTTTCACACAAAAACATCAAAGTGCACAAAATAGCTTCAAATCGCATTTAGAGACGTTTTAGACCATTTTGTGCATTTCGATGAAACTTTTCACACAAAAACATCAAAGTGCACAAAATAGCTTCAAATCGCATTTGGAGACGTTTTAGACCATTTTGTGCATTTCGATGAAACTTTTCACACAAAAACATCAAAGTGCACAAAAT
Source organism: Antedon mediterranea (assembly GCF_964355755.1). Lineage (NCBI taxonomy): Eukaryota > Metazoa > Echinodermata > Crinoidea > Comatulida > Antedonidae > Antedon > Antedon mediterranea. The sequence goes on from NW_027306095.1 coordinate 87,159, forward strand.
AGCTTCAAATCGCATTTAGAGACGTTTTAGACCATTTTGTGCATTTCGATGAAACTTTTCACAAAAAAACATCAAAGTGCACAAAATAGCTTCAAATCGCATTTGGAGACGTTTTAGACCATTTTGAGCATTTCGATGAAACTTGATTACACAAAAATATCAAAGTGCTTAAAATCACATTTGAAACCGTTTTAGACCATTTTGAGCATTTCGATAAAACTTTTCACACAAAACATCAAAGTGCACAAAATAACTTCAAATCGCATTTGGAGACGTTTTAGACCATTTTGTGCATTTCGAATAAACTTTTCACACAAAAACATCAAAGTGCACAAAATAGCTTCAAATCGCATTTGGAGACGTTTTAGACCATTTTGTGCATTTCGAAAAAACTTGATTACACAAAAATATCAAAGTGCTTAAAATCACATTTGAAACCGTTTTAGACAATTTTGAGCATTTCGATAAAACTTTTCACACAAAACATTAAAGTGCACAAAATAGCAAACTTTTTACACAAAACATCAAAGTGCACAAAAGAGCTCCAAATCGCATTTGGAGACGTTTTAGACCATTTTGTGCATTTCGAAAAAACTTTTCACTCAAAAACATCAAAGTGCATACAATAGCTTAATATCGTATTTGGAGACGTTTTAGACAATTTTGTGCATTTCGATGAAACTTTTCACACAAAAACATCAAAGTGCACAAAATAGCTTCAAATCGCATTTGCAGACGTTTTAAACCATTTAGTGCATTTCGATGAAACTTGATTACACAAAAACATCAAAGTGCTTAAAATCACATTTGAAACCGTTTTAGACCATTTTGAGAATTTCGATAAAACTTTTCACACAAAACATTAAAGTGCACAAAATAGCTTTAAATCGCATTTGCAGACGTTTTAGACCATTTTGTGCATTTCGATGAAACTTGATTACACAAAAATATCAAAGTGCTTAAAATCACATTTGAAACCGTTTTAGACCATTTTGAGCATTTCGATAAAACTTTTCACAAAAAACATTAAAGTGCACAAAATAGCAAACTTTTTACACAAAAAAAAATTAAAGTGCACAAAAGAGCTCCAAATCGCATTTGGAGACGTTTTAGACCATTTTGTGCATTTCGAAAAAACTTTTCACTCAAAAACATCAAAGTGCATACAATAGCTTAATATCGTATTTGGAGACGTTTTAGACAATTTTGTGCATTTCGATGAAACTTTTCACAAAAAAACATCAAAGTGCACAAAATAGCTTCAAATCGCATTTAGAGACGTTTTAGACCATTTTGTGCATTTCGATGAAACTTTTCACAAAAAAACATCAAAGTGCACAAAATAGCTTCAAATCGCATTTAGAGACGTTTTAGACCATTTTGTGCATTTCGATGAAACTTTTCACACAAAAACATCAAAGTGCACAAAATAGCTTCAAATCGCATTTAGAGACGTTTTAGACCATTTTGTGCATTTCGATGAAACTTTTCACAAAAAAACATCAAAGTGCACAAAATAGCTTCAAATCGCATTTGGAGACGTTTTAGACCATTTTGTGCATTTCGATGAAACTTTTCACACAAAAACATCAAAGTGCACAAAATAGCTTCAAATCGCATTTAGAGACGTTTTAGACCATTTTGTGCATTTCGATGAAACTTTTCACAAAAAAACATCAAAGTGCACAAAATAGCTTCAAATCGCATTTGGAGACGTTTTAGACCATTTTGAGCATTTCGATGAAACTTGATTACACAAAAATATCAAAGTGCTTAAAATCACATTTGAAACCGTTTTAGACCATTTTGAGCATTTCGATAAAACTTTTCACACAAAACATCAAAGTGCACAAAATAACTTCAAATCGCATTTGGAGACGTTTTAGACCATTTTGTGCATTTCGAATAAACTTTTCACACAAAAACATCAAAGTGCACAAAATAGCTTCAAATCGCATTTGGAGACGTTTTAGACCATGTTGTGCATTTCGAAAAAACTTGATTACACAAAAATATCAAAGTGCTTAAAATCACATTTGAAACCGTTTTAGACAATTTTGAGCATTTCGATAAAACTTTTCACACAAAACATTAAAGTGCACAAAATAGCAAACTTTTTACACAAAACATCAAAGTGCACAAAAGAGCTCCAAATCGCATTTGGAGACGTTTTAGACCATTTTGTGCATTTCGAAAAAACTTTTCACTCAAAAACATCAAAGTGCATACAATAGCTTAATATCGTATTTGGAGACGTTTTAGACAATTTTGTGCATTTCGATGAAACTTTTCACACAAAAACATCAAAGTGCACAAAATAGCTTCAAATCGCATTTGCAGACGTTTTAAACCATTTAGTGCATTTCGATGAAACTTGATTACACAAAAACATCAAAGTGCTTAAAATCACATTTGAAACCGTTTTAGACCATTTTGAGAATTTCGATAAAACTTTTCACACAAAACATTAAAGTGCACAAAATAGCTTTAAATCGCATTTGCAGACGTTTTAGACCATTTTGTGCATTTCGATGAAACTTGATTACACAAAAATATCAAAGTGCTTAAAATCGCATTTGAAACCGTTTTAGACCATTTTGAGCATTTCGATAAAACTTTTCACACAAAACATCAAAGTGCACAAAATAACTTCAAATCGCAATTGGAGACGTTTTAGACCATTTTGTGCATTTCGATGAAACTTTTCACACAAAAACGACAAAGTGCACAAAATAGCTTCAAATCGCATTTAGAGACGTTTTAGACAATTTTATACATTTCGATGAAACTGGATTACACAAAACATCAAAGTGCACAAAATAGCTTCAAATCGCATTTAGAGACGTTTTAGACCATTTTGTGCATTTCGATGAAACTTTTCACAAAAAAACATCAAAGTGCACAAAATAGCTTCAAATCGCATTTGGAGACGTTTTAGACCATTTTGAGCATTTCGATGAAACTTGATTACACAAAAATATCAAAGTGCTTAAAATCACATTTGAAACCGTTTTAGACCATTTTGAGCATTTCGATAAAACTTTTCACACAAAACATCAAAGTGCACAAAATAACTTCAAATCGCATTTGGAGACGTTTTAGACCATTTTGTGCATTTCGAATAAACTTTTCACACAAAAACATCAAAGTGCACAAAATAGCTTCAAATCGCATTTGGAGACGTTTTAGACCATGTTGTGCATTTCGAAAAAACTTGATTACACAAAAATATCAAAGTGCTTAAAATCACATTTGAAACCGTTTTAGACAATTTTGAGCATTTCGATAAAACTTTTCACACAAAACATTAAAGTGCACAAAATAGCAAACTTTTTACACAAAACATCAAAGTGCACAAAAGAGCTCCAAATCGCATTTGGAGACGTTTTAGACCATTTTGTGCATTTCGAAAAAACTTTTCACTCAAAAACATCAAAGTGCATACAATAGCTTAATATCGTATTTGGAGACGTTTTAGACAATTTTGTGCATTTCGATGAAACTTTTCACACAAAAACATCAAAGTGCACAAAATAGCTTCAAATCGCATTTGCAGACGTTTTAAACCATTTAGTGCATTTCGATGAAACTTGATTACACAAAAACATCAAAGTGCTTAAAATCACATTTGAAACCGTTTTAGACCATTTTGAGAATTTCGATAAAACTTTTCACACAAAACATTAAAGTGCACAAAATAGCTTTAAATCGCATTTGCAGACGTTTTAGACCATTTTGTGCATTTCGATGAAACTTGATTACACAAAAATATCAAAGTGCTTAAAATCACATTTGAAACCGTTTTAGACCATTTTGAGCATTTCGATAAAACTTTTCACACAAAACATCAAAGTGCACAAAATAACTTCAAATCGCAATTGGAGACGTTTTAGACCATTTTGTGCATTTCGATGAAACTTTTCACACAAAAACGACAAAGTGCACAAAATAGCTTCAAATCGCATTTAGAGACGTTTTAGACAATTTTATACATTTCGATGAAACTGGATTACACAAAACATCAAAGTGCACAAAATTGCTTCAAATCGCATTTGGAGACGTTTTAGACCATTTTGTGCATTTCGAAAAAACTTTTCACACAAAAACGACAAAGTGCACAAAATAGCTTCAAATCGCATTTGCAGACGTTTTAGACCATTTTGTGCATTTCGATGAAACTTTTCACACAAAAACATCAAAGTGCACAAAATTGCTTCAAATCGCATTTGGAGACGTTTTAGACCATTTTGAGCATTTCGATGAAACTTTTCACACAAAAACGACAAAGTGCACAAAATAGCTTCAAATCGCATTTAGAGACGTTTTAGACAATTTTGTGCCTTTCGATGAAACTTTTCACAAAAAAACATCAAAGTGCACAAAATAGCTTCAAATCGCATTTGCAGACGTTTTAGACCATTTTGTGCATTTCGATGAAACTTTTCACACAAAAACATCAAAGTGCACAAAATTGCTTCAAATCGCATTTGGAGACGTTTTAGACCATTTTGAGCATTTCGATGAAACTTTTCACACAAAAACGACAAAGTGCACAAAATAGCTTCAAATCGCATTTAGAGACGTTTTAGACCATTTTGTGCATTTCGATGAAACTTTTCACAAAAAAACATCAAAGTGCACAAAATAGCTTCAAATCGCATTTAGAGACGTTTTAGACCATTTTGTGCATTTCGATGAAACTTTTCACACAAAAACATCAAAGTGCACAAAATAGCTTCAAATCGCATTTAGAGACGTTTTAGACCATTTTGAGCATTTCGATGAAACTTTTCACACAAAAACGACAAAGTGCACAAAATAGCTTCAAATCGCATTTAGAGACGTTTTAGACAATTTTGTGCCTTTCGATGAAACTTTTCACAAAAAAACATCAAAGTGCACAAAATAGCTTCAAATCGCATTTGCAGACGTTTTAGACCATTTTGTGCATTTCGATGAAACTTTTCACACAAAAACATCAAAGTGCACAAAATTGCTTCAAATCGCATTTGGAGACGTTTTAGACCATTTTGTGCATTTCGAAAAAACTTTTCACACAAAAACGACAAAGTGCACAAAATAGCTTCAAATCGCATTTGCAGACGTTTTAGACCATTTTGTGCATTTCGATGAAACTTTTCACACAAAAACATCAAAGTGCACAAAATTGCTTCAAATCGCATTTGGAGACGTTTTAGACCATTTTGAGCATTTCGATGAAACTTTTCACACAAAAACGACAAAGTGCACAAAATAGCTTCAAATCGCATTTAGAGACGTTTTAGACAATTTTGTGCCTTTCGATGAAACTTTTCACAAAAAAACATCAAAGTGCACAAAATAGCTTCAAATCGCATTTGCAGACGTTTTAGACCATTTTGTGCATTTCGATGAAACTTTTCACACAAAAACATCAAAGTGCACAAAATTGCTTCAAATCGCATTTGGAGACGTTTTAGACCATTTTGAGCATTTCGATGAAACTTTTCACACAAAAACGACAAAGTGCACAAAATAGCTTCAAATCGCATTTAGAGACGTTTTAGACCATTTTGTGCATTTCGATGAAACTTTTCACAAAAAAACATCAAAGTGCACAAAATAGCTTCAAATCGCATTTAGAGACGTTTTAGACCATTTTGTGCATTTCGATGAAACTTTTCACACAAAAACATCAAAGTGCACAAAATAGCTTCAAATCGCATTTAGAGACGTTTTAGACCATTTTGAGCATTTCGATGAAACTTTTCACACAAAAACGACAAAGTGCACAAAATAGCTTCAAATCGCATTTAGAGACGTTTTAGACAATTTTGTGCCTTTCGATGAAACTTTTCACAAAAAAACATCAAAGTGCACAAAATTGCTTCAAATCGCATTTGGAGACGTTTTAGACAATTTTGTGCCTTTCGATAAAACTTTTCACACAAAAACATCAAAGTGCACAAAATTGCTTCAAATCGCATTTGGAGACGTTTTAGACCATTTTGAGCATTTCGATGAAACTTTTCACACAAAAACGACAAAGTGCACAAAATAGCTTCAAATCGCATTTAGAGACGTTTTAGACCATTTTGTGCATTTCGATGAAACTTTTCACAAAAAAAAATCAAAGTGCACAAAATAGCTTCAAATCGCATTTAGAGACGTTTTAGACCATTTTGTGCATTTCGATGAAACTTTTCACACAAAAACATCAAAGTGCACAAAATAGCTTCAAATCGCATTTAGAGACGTTTTAGACCATTTTGTGCATTTCGATGAAACTTTTCACACAAAAACATCAAAGTGCACAAAATAGCTTCAAATCGCATTTGGAGACGTTTTAGACCATGTTGTGCATTTCGAAAAAACTTGATTACACAAAAACATCAAAGTGCTTAAAATCACATTTGAAACCGTTTTAGACCATTTTGAGAATTTCGATAAAACTTTTACACAAAACATTAAAGTGAACAAAATAGCTTTAAATCGCATTTGCAGACGTTTTAGACCATTTTGTGCATTTCGATGAAACTGGATTACACAAAACATCAAAGTGCACAAAATAGCTTCAAATCGCATTTGGAGACGTTTTAGACCATTTTGTGCATTTCGAAAAAACTTTTCACACAAAAACGACAAAGTGCACAAAATAGCTTCAAATCACATTTGAAACCGTTTTAGACCATTTTGAGAATTTCGATAAAACTTTTACACAAAACATTAAAGTGCACAAAATAGCTTTAAATCGCATTTGCAGACGTTTTAGACCATTTTGTGCATTTCGATGAAACTTGATTACACAAAAATATCAAAGTGCTTAAAATCACATTTGAAACCGTTTTAGACCATTTTGAGCATTTCGATAAAACTTTTCACACAAAACATCAAAGTGCACAAAATAACTTCAAATCGCAATTGGAGACGTTTTAGACCATTTTGTGCATTTCGATGAAACTTTTCACACAAAAACGACAAAGTGCACAAAATAGCTTCAAATCGCATTTAGAGACGTTTTAGACAATTTTGTACATTTCGATGAAACTGGATTACACAAAACATCAAAGTGCACAAAATTGCTTCAAATCGCATTTGGAGACGTTTTAGACCATTTTGTGCATTTCGAAAAAACTTTTCACACAAAAACGACAAAGTGCACAAAATAGCTTCAAATCGCATTTGCAGACGTTTTAGACCATTTTGTGCATTTCGATGAAACTTTTCACACAAAAACATCAAAGTGCACAAAATTGCTTCAAATCGCATTTGGAGACGTTTTAGACAATTTTGTGCCTTTCGATAAAACTTTTCACACAAAAACGACAAAGTGCACAAAATAGCTTCAAATCGCATTTGCAGACGTTTTAGACCATTTTGTGCATTTCGATGAAACTTTTCACACAAAAACATCAAAGTGCACAAAATTGCTTCAAATCGCATTTGGAGACGTTTTAGACCATTTTGAGCATTTCGATGAAACTTTTCACACAAAAACGACAAAGTCCACAAAATAGCTTCAAATCGCATTTAGAGACGTTTTAGACCATTTTGTGCATTTCGATGAAACTTTTCACAAAAAAACATCAAAGTGCACAAAATAGCTTCAAATCGCATTTGAACTTTGTGCACTTTTTGTGAAAAGTTTCATCGAAATGCACAAAATGGTCTAAAACGTCTCTAAATGCGATTTGAAGCTATTTTGTGCACTTTGATGTTTTTGTGTGAAAAGTTTCACCAAAATGCACAAAATGGTCTAAAACGTCTCTAAATGCGATTTGAAGCTATTTTGTGCACTTTGATGTTTTTTTGTGAAAAGTTTCATCGAAATGCACAAAATGGTCTAAAACGTCTCTAAATGCGATTTGAAGCTATTTTGTGCACTTTGTCGTTTTTGTGTGAAAAATTTCATCGAAATGCTCAAAATGGTCTAAAACGTCTCCAAATGCGATTTGAAGCAATTTTGTGCAATTTGATGTTTTTGTGTGAAAAGTTTCATCGAAATGCACAAAATGGTCTAAAACGTCTCCAAATGCGATTTGAAGCTATTTTGTGCACTTTGATGTTTTTTTGTGAAAAGTTTCATCGAAATGCACAAAATTGTCTAAAACGTCTCTAAATCCGATTTGAAGCTATTTTGTGCACTTTGTCGTTTTTGTGTGAAAAGTTTCGTCGAAATGCTCAAAATGGTCTAAAACGTCTCCAAATGCGATTTGAAGCAATTTTGTGCACTTTGATGTTTTTGTGTGAAAAGTTTCATCGAAATGCACAAAATGGTCTAAAACGTCTGCAAATGCGATTTGAAGCTATTTTGTGCACTTTGTCGTTTTTGTGTGAAAAGTTTTTTCGAAATGCACAAAATGGTCTAAAACGTCTCCAATTGCGATTTGAAGTTATTTTGTGCACTTTGGTGTTTTGTGTGAAAAGTTTTATCGAAATGCTCAAAATGGTCTAAAACGGTTTCAAATGTGATTTTAAGCACTTTGATATTTTTGTGTAATCAAGTTTCATCGAAATGCACAAAATGGTCTAAAACGTCTGCAAATGCGATTTAAAGCTATTTTGTGCACTTTAATGTTTTGTGTGAAAAGTTTTATCGAAATTCTCAAAATGGTCTAAAACGGTTTCAAATGTGATTTTAAGCACTTTGAGGTTTTTGTGTAATCAAGTTTCATCGAAATGCACAAAATGGTTTAAAACGTCTGCAAATGCGATTTGAAGCTATTTTGTGCACTTTGATGTTTTTGTGTGAAAAGTTTCATCGAAATGCACAAAATTGTCTAAAACGTCTCCAAATACGATATTAAGCTATTGTATGCACTTTGATGTTTTTGAGTGAAAAGTTTTTTCGAAATGCACAAAATGGTCTAAAACGTCTCCCAATGCGATTTGGAGCTCTTTTGTGCACTTTGATGTTTTGTGTAAAAAGTTTGCTATTTTGTGCACTTTAATGTTTTGTGTGAAAAGTTTTATCGAAATGCTCAAAATTGTCTAAAACGGTTTCAAATGTGATTTTAAGCACTTTGATATTTTTGTGTAATCAAGTTTTTTCGAAATGCACAACATGGTCTAAAACGTCTCCAAATGCGATTTAAATCTATTTTGTGCACTTTGATGTTTTTGTGTGAAAAGTTTCATCGAAATACACAAAATGGTCTAAAACGTCTCTAAATGCGATTTGAAGCTATTTTGTACACTTTGATGTTTTTGTGTGTAAAGTTTTATCGAAATTCTCAAAATGGTCTAAAACAGTTTCAAATGTGATTTTAAGCACTTTGATGTTTTTGTGTAATCAAGTTTCATCGAAATGCACAAAATGGTTTAAAACGTCTGCAAATGCGATTTGAAGCTATTTTGTGCACTTTGATGTTTTTGTGTGAAAAGTTTCATCGAAATGCACAAAATTGTCTAAAACGTCTCCAAATACGATATTAAGCTATTGTATGCACTTTGATGTTTTTGAGTGAAAAGTTTTTTCGAAATGCACAAAATGGTCTAAAACGTCTCCCAATGCGATTTGGAGCTCTTTTGTGCACTTTGATGTTTTGTGTAAAAAGTTTGCTATTTTGTGCACTTTAATGTTTTGTGTGAAAAGTTTTATCGAAATGCTCAAAATTGTCTAAAACGGTTTCAAATATGATTTTAAGCACTTTGATATTTTTGTGTAATCAAGTTTTTTCGAAATGCACAACATGGTCTAAAACGTCTCCAAATGCGATTTGAAGCTATTTTGTGCACTTTGATGTTTTTGTGTGAAAAGTTTCATCGAAATACACAAAATGGTCTAAAACGTCTCTAAATGCGATTTGAAGCTATTTTGTGCACTTTGATGTTTTTGTGTGAAAAGTTTCATCGAAATGCACAAAATGGTCTAAAACGTCTCTAAATGCGATTTCAAGCTATTTTGTGCACTTTGATGTTTTTGTGTGAAAAGTTTCATCGAAATGCACAAAATTGTCTAAAACGTCTCCAAATACGATATTAAGCTATTGTATGCACTTTGTTGTTTTTGAGTGAAAAGTTTTTTCGAAATGCACAAAATTGTCTAAAACGTCCCCAAATGCGATTTGGAGCTCTTTTGTGCACTTTGATGTTTTGTGTAAAAAGTTTGCTATTTTGTGCACTTTAATGTTTTGTGTGAAAAGTTTTATCGAAATGCTCAAAATTGTCTAAAACGGTTTCAAATGTGATTTTAAGCACTTTGATATTTTTGTGTAATCAAGTTTTTTCGAAATGCACAACATGGTCTAAAACGTCTCCAAATGCAATTTGAAGCTATTTTGTGCACTTTGATGTTTTTGTGTGAAAAGTTTCATCGAAATGCACAAAATGGTCTAAAACGTCTCTAAATGCGATTTGAAGCTATTTTGTGCACTTTGTCGTTTTTGTGTGAAAAGTTTTTTCGAAATGCACAAAATGGTCTAAAACGTCTCCAATTGCGATTTGAAGTTATTTTGTGCACTTTGATGTTTTGTGTGAAAAGTTTTATCGAAATGCTCAAAATGGTCTAAAACGGTTTCAAATGTGATTTTAAGCACTTTGATGTTTTTGTGTAATCAAGTTTCATCGAAATGCACAAAATGGTTTAAAACGTCTGCAAATGCGATTTGAAGCTATTTTGTGCACTTTGATGTTTTTGTGTGAAAAGTTTCATCGAAATGCACAAAATTGTCTAAAACGTCTCCAAATACGATATTAAGCTATTATATGCACTTTGATGTTTTTGAGTGAAAAGTTTTTTCGAAATGCACAAAATGTTCTAAAACGTCTCCAAATGCCATTTGGAGCTCTTTTGTGCACTTTAATTTTTTTTGTGTAAAAAGTTTTCTATTTTGTGCACTTTTAATGTTTTGTGTGAAAAGTTTTATCGAAATGCTCAAAATTGTCTAAAACGGTTTCAAATGTGATTTTAAGCACTTTGATATTTTTGTGTAATCAAGTTTTTTCGAAATGCACAACATGGTCTAAAACGTCTCCAAATGCGATTTGAAGCTATTCTGTGCACTTCGATGTTTTTTTGTGAAAAGTTTCATCGAAATGCACAAAAATAGTCTAAAACGTCTGCAAATGCGATTTGAAGCTATTTTATGCACTTTGATGTTTTTTTGTGAAAAGTTTCATCGAAAGGCACAAAATTGTCTAAAACGTCTCTAAATGCGATTTGAAGCTATTTTGTGCACTTTGTCGTTTTTGTGTGAAAAGTTTCATCGAAATGCTCAAAATGGTCTAAAACGTCTCCAAATGCGATTTGAAGCAATTTTGTGCACTTTGATGTTTTTGTTTGAAAAGTTTCATCGAAATGCACAAAATGGTCTAAAACGTCTGCAAATGCGATTTGAAGCTATTTTGTGCACTTTGTCGTTTTTGTGTGAAAAGTTTTTTCGAAATGCACAAAATGGTCTAAAACGTCTCCAAATGCGATTTGAAGCAATTTTGTGCACTTTGATGTTTTGTGTAATCCAGTTTCATCGAAATGTACAAAATTGTCTAAAACGTCTCTAAATGCGATTTGAAGCTATTTTGGGCACCTTGTCGTTTTTGTGTGAAAAGTTTCATCGAAATTCACAAAATGGTCTAAAACGTCTCCAATTGCGATTTGAAGTTATTTTGTGCACTTTGATGTTTTGTGTGAAAAGTTTTATCGAAATGCTCAAAATGGTCTAAAACGGTTTCAAATGTGATTTTAAGCACTTTGATATTTTTGTGTAATCAAGTTTCATCGAAATTCACAAAATGGTCTAAAACGTCTGCAAATGCGATTTAAAGCTATTTTGTGCACTTTAATGTTTTGTGTGAAAAGTTTTATCGAAATTCTCAAAATGGTCTAAAACGGTTTCAAATGTGATTTTAAGCACTTTGATGTTTTTGTGTAATCAAGTTTCATCGAAATGCACTAAATGGTTTAAAACGTCTGCAATTGCGATTTGAAGCTATTTTGTGCACTTTGATGTTTTTGTGTGAAAAGTTTCATCGAAATGCACAAAATTGTCTAAAACGTCTCCAAATACGATATTAAGCTATTGTATGCACTTTGATGTTTTTGAGTGAAAAGTTTTTTCGAAATGCACAAAATGGTCTAAAACGTCTCCAAATGCGATTTGGAGCTCTTTTGTGCACTTTGATGTTTTGTGTAAAAAGTTTGCTATTTTGTGCACTTTAATGTTTTGTGTGAAAAGTTTTATCGAAATGCTCAAAATTGTCTAAAACGGTTTTAAATGTGATTTTAAGCACTCTGATATTTTTGTGTAATCAAGTTTTTTCGAAATGCACAACATGGTCTAAAACGTCTCAAAATGCGATTTGAAGCTATTTTGTGCACTTTGATGTTTTTGTGTGAAAAGTTTCATCGAAATGCACAAAATGGTCTAAAACGTCTCTAAATGCGATTTGAAGCTATTTTGTGCACTTTGATGTTTTTGTGTGAAAAGTTTCATCGAAATGCACAAAATGGTCTAAAACGTCTCTAAATGCGATTTGAAGCTATTTTGTGCACTTTGATGTTTTTTTGTGAAAAGTTTCATCGAAATGCACAAAATGGTCTAAAACGTCTCTAAATGCGATTTGAAGCTATTTTGTGCACTTTGATGTTTTTGTGTGAAAAGTTTCATCGAAATGCACAAAATTGTCTAAAACGTCTCCAAATACGATATTAAGCTATTGTATGCACTTTGTTGTTTTTGAGTGAAAAGTTTTTTCGAAATGCACAAAATTGTCTAAAACGTCCCCAAATGCGATTTGGAGCTCTTTTGTGCACTTTGATGTTTTGTGTAAAAAGTTTGCTATTTTGTGCACTTTAATGTTTTGTGTGAAAAGTTTTATCGAAATGCTCAAAATTGTCTAAAACGGTTTCAAATGTGATTTTAAGCACTTTGATATTTTTGTGTAATCAAGTTTTTTCGAAAAGCACAACATGGTCTAAAACGTCTCCAAATGCGATTTGAAGCTATTTTGTGCACTTTGATGTTTTTGTTTGAAAAGTTTCATCGAAATGCACAAAATGGTCTAAAACGTCTCTAAATGCGATTTGAAGCTATTTTGTGCACTTTGTCGTTTTTGTGTGAAAAGTTTTTTCGAAATGCACAAAATGGTCTAAAACGTCTCCAATTGCGATTTGAAGTTATTTTGTGCACTTTGATGTTTTGTGTGAAAAGTTTTATCGAAATGCTCAAAATGGTCTAAAACGGTTTCAAATGTGATTTTAAGCACTCTGATATTTTTGTGTAATCAAGTTTCATCGAAATGCACAAAATGGTCTAAAACGTCTGCAAATGCGATTTGAAGCTATTTTGTGCACTTTGATGTTTTTGTGTGAAAAGTTTCATCGAAATGCACAAAATTGTCTAAAACGTCTCCAAATACGATATTAAGCTATTGTATGCACTTTAATATTTTTGAGTGAAAAGTTTTTTCGAAATGCACAAAATGGTCTAAAACGTCTCTAAATGCGATTTGAAGCTATTTTGTGCACTTTGTCGTTTTTGTGTGAAAAGTTTCATCGAAATGCTCAAAATGGTCTAAAACGTCTCCAAATGCGATTTGAAGCAATTTTGTGCACTTTGATGTTTTTGTGTGAAAAGTTTCATCGAAATGCACAAAATGGTCTAAAACGTCTGCAAATGCGATTTGAAGCTATTTTGTGCACTTTGATGTTTTTTTGTGAAAAGTTTCATCGAAATGTACAAAATTTTCTAAAACGTCTCTAAATGCGATTTGAAGCTATTTTGTGCACTTTGATGTTTTTTTGTGAAAAGTTTCATCGAAATGTACAAAATTGTCTAAAACGTCTCTAAATGCGATTTGAAGCTATTTTGTGCACTTTGTCGTTTTTGTGTGAAAAGTTTCATCGAAATGCTCAAAATGGTCTAAAACGTCTCCAAATGCGATTTGAAGCAATTTTGTGCACTTTGATGTTTTTGTGTGAAAAGTTTAATCGAAATACACAAAATGGTCTAAAACGTCTGCAAATGCGATTTGAAGCTATTTTGTGCACTTTGTCGTTTTTGTGTGAAAAGTTTTTTCGAAATGCACAAAATGGTCTAAAACGTCTCTAAATGCGATTTGAAGCAATTTTGTGCACTTTGATGTTTTGTGTAATCCAGTTTCATCGAAATGTACAAAATTGTCTAAAACGTCTCTAAATGCGATTTGAAGCTATTTTGTGCACTTTGTCGTTTTTGTGTGAAAAGTTTTTTCGAAATGCACAAAATGGTCTAAAACGTCTCCAATTGCGATTTGAAGTTATTTTGTGCACTTTGATGTTTTGTGTGAAAAGTTTTATCGAAATGCTCAAAATGGTCTAAAACGGTTTCAAATGTGATTTTAAGCAGTTTGATATTTTTGTGTAATCAAGTTTCATCGAAATGCACAAAATGGTCTAAAACGTCTGCAAATGCGATTTAAAGCTATTTTGTGCACCTTAATGTTTTGTGTGAAAAGTTTTATCGAAATTCTCAAAATGGTCTAAAACGGTTTCAAATGTGATTTTAAGCACTTTGATGTTTTTGTGTAATCAAGTTTCATCGAAATGCACAAAATGGTCTAAAACGTCTCCAAATGCGATTTGAAGCAATTTTGTGCACTTTGATGTTTTGTGTAATCCAGTTTCATCGAAATGTACAAAATTGTCTAAAACGTCTCTAAATGCGATTTGAAGCTATTTTGTGCACTTTGTCGTTTTTGTGTGAAAAGTTTCATCGAAATGCACAAAATGGTCTAAAACGCCTCCAATTGCGATTTGAAGTTATTTTGTGCACTTTGATGTTTTGTGTGAAAAGTTTTATCGAAATGCTCAAAATGGTCTAAAACGGTTTCAAATGTGATTTTAAGCACTTTGATATTTTTGTGTAATCAAGTTTCATCGAAATGCACAAAATGGTCTAGAACGTCTGAAAATGCAATTTAAAGCTATTTTGTGCACTTTAATGTTTTGTGTGAAAAGTTTTATCGAAATTCTCAAAATGGTCTAAAACGGCTTCAAATGTGATTTTAAGCACTTTGATGTTTTTGTGTAATCAAGTTTTTTCGAAATGCACAACATGGTCTAAAACGTCTCCAAATGCGATTTGAAGCTATTTTGTGCACTTTGATGTTTTTGTGTGAAAAGTTTCAATGAAATGCACAAAATGGTCTAAAACGTCTCTAAATGCGATTTGAAGCTATTTTGTGCACTTTGTCGTTTTTGTGTGAAAAGTTTCATCGAAATGCTCAAAATGGTCTAAAACGTCTCCAAATGCGATTTGAAGCTATTTTGTGCACTTTGATGTTTTTTTCTGAAAAGTTTCATCGAAATGCACAAAATGGTCTAAAACGTCTCTAAATGCGATTTGAAGCTATTTTGTGCACTTTGATGTTTTTGTGTGAAAAGTTTCATCGAAATCCACAAAATGGTCTAAAACGTCTCTAAATGCGATTTGAAGCTATTTTGTGCACTTTGATGTTTTTTTGTGAAAAGTTTCATCGAAATGCACAAAATGGTCTAAAACGTCTCTAAATGCGATTTGAAGCTATTTTGTGCACTTTGTCGTTTTTGTGTGAAAAGTTTCATCGAAATGCTCAAAATGGTCTAAAACGTCTCCAAATGCGATTTGAAGCAATTTTGTGCACTTTGATGTTTTTGTGTGAAAAGTTTCATCGAAATGCACAAAATGGTCTAAAACGTCTGCAAATGCGATTTGAAGCTATTTTGTGCACTTTGATGTTTTTTTGTGAAAAGTTTCATCGAAAGGCACAAAATTGTCTAAAACGTCTCTAAATGCGATTTGAAGCTATTTTGTGCACTTTGTCGTTTTTGTGTGAAAAGTTTCATCGAAATTCCCAAAATGGTCTAAAACATCTCCAAATGCGATTTGAAGCAATTTTGTGCACTTTGATGTTTTTGTGTGAAAAGTTTCATCGAAATGCACAAAATGGTCTAAAACGTCTGCAAATGCGATTTGAAGCTATTTTGTGCACTTTGTCGTTTTTGTGTGAAAAGTTTTTTCGAAATGCACAAAATGGTCTAAAACGTCTCCAAATGCGATTTGAAGCAATTTTGTGCACTTTGATGTTTTGTGTAATCCAGTTTCATCGAAATGTACAAAATTGTCTAAAACGTCTCTAAATGCGATTTGAAGCTATTTTGTGCACTTTGTCGTTTTTGTGTGAAAAGTTTTTTCGAAATGCACAAAATGGTCTAAAACGTCTCCAAATGCGATTTGAAGCAATTTTGTGCACTTTGATGTTTTGTGTAATCCAGTTTCATCGAAATGTACAAAATTGTCTAAAACGTCTCTAAATGCGATTTGAAGCTATTTTGTGCACTTTGTCGTTTTTGTGTGAAAAGTTTTTTCGAAATGCACAAAATGGTCTAAAACGTCTCCAATTGCGATTTGAAGTTATTTTGTGCACTTTGATGTTTTGTGTGAAAAGTTTTATCGAAATGCTCAAAATGGTCTAAAACGGTTTCAAATGTGATTTTAAGCACTTTGATATTTTTGTGTAATCAAGTTTCATCGAAATGCACAAAATGGTCTAAAACGTCTGCAAATGCGATTTAAAGCTATTTTGTGCACTTTAATGTTTTGTGTGAAAAGTTTTATCGAAATTCTCAAAATGGTCTAAAACGGTTTCAAATGTGATTTTAAGCACTTTGATGTTTTTGTGTAATCAAGTTTCATCGAAATGCACAAAATGGTTTAAAACGTCTGCAAATGCGATTTGAAGCTATTTTGAGCACTTTGATGTTTTTGTGTGAAAAGTTTCATCGAAATGCACAAAATTGTCAAAAACGTCTCCAAATACGATATTAAGCTATTTTGTGCACTTTGATGTTTTTGTGTGAAAAGTTTCATCGAAATGCACAAAATGGTCTAAAACGTCTGCAAATGCGATTTGAAGCTATTTTGTGCACTTTGTCTTTTTTGTGTGAAAAGTTTCATCGAAATGCTCAAAATGGTCTAAAACGTCTCCAAATGCGATTTGAAGCAATTTTGTGCACTTTGATGTTTTTGTGTGAAAAGTTTCATCGAAATGCACAAAATGGTCTCTAAAACGTCTGCAAATGCGATTTGAAGCTATTTTGTGCACTTTGTCGTTTTTGTGTGAAAAGTTTTTTCGAAATGCACAAAATGGTCTAAAACGTCTCCAAATGCGATTTGAAGCAATTTTGTGCACTTTGATGTTTTGTGTAATCCAGTTTCATCGAAATGTACAAAATTGTCTAAAACGTCTCTAAATGCGATTTGAAGCTATTTTGTGCACTTTGTCGTTTTTGTGTGAAAAGTTTTTTCGAAATGCACAAAATGGTCTAAAACGTCTCCAATTGCGATTTGAAGTTATTTTGTGCACTTTGATGTTTTGTGTGAAAAGTTTTATCGAAATGCTCAAAATGGTCTAAAACGGTTTCAAATGTGATTTTAAGCACTTTGATATTTTTGTATAATCAAGTTAAATCGAAATGCACAAAATGGTCTAAAACGTCTGCAAATGCGATTTAAAGCTATTTTGTGCACTTTAATGTTTTGTGTGAAAAGTTTTATCGAAATTCTCAAAATGGTCTAAAACGGTTTCAAATGTGATTTTAAGCACTTTGATGTTTTTGTGTAATCAAGTTTCATCGAAATGCACAAAATGGTTTAAAACGTCTGCAAATGCGATTTGAAGCTATTTTGAGCACTTTGATGTTTTTGTGTGAAAAGTTTCATCGAAATGCACAAAATTGTCAAAAACGTCTCCAAATACGATATTAAGCTATTTTGTGCACTTTGATGTTTTTGTGTGAAAAGTTTCATCGAAATGCACAAAATGGTCTAAAACGTCTGCAAATGCGATTTGAAGCTATTTTGTGCACTTTGTCTTTTTTGTGTGAAAAGTTTCATCGAAATGCTCAAAATGGTCTAAAACGTCTCCAAATGCGATTTGAAGCAATTTTGTGCACTTTGATGTTTTTGTGTGAAAAGTTTCATCGAAATGCACAAAATGGTCTCTAAAACGTCTGCAAATGCGATTTGAAGCTATTTTGTGCACTTTGTCGTTTTTGTGTGAAAAGTTTTTTCGAAATGCACAAAATGGTCTAAAACGTCTCCAAATGCGATTTGAAGCAATTTTGTGCACTTTGATGTTTTGTGTAATCCAGTTTCATCGAAATGTACAAAATTGTCTAAAACGTCTCTAAATGCGATTTGAAGCTATTTTGTGCACTTTGTCGTTTTTGTGTGAAAAGTTTTTTCGAAATGCACAAAATGGTCTAAAACGTCTCCAATTGCGATTTGAAGTTATTTTGTGCACTTTGATGTTTTGTGTGAAAAGTTTTATCGAAATGCTCAAAATGGTCTAAAACGGTTTCAAATGTGATTTTAAGCACTTTGATATTTTTGTATAATCAAGTTAAATCGAAATGCACAAAATGGTCTAAAACGTCTGCAAATGCGATTTAAAGCTATTTTGTGCACTTTAATGTTTTGTGTGAAAAGTTTTATCGAAATTCTCAAAATGGTCTAAAACGGTTTCAAATGTGATTTTAAGCACTTTGATGTTTTTGTGTAATCAAGTTTCATCGAAAAGCACAAAATGGTTTAAAACGTCTGCAAATGCGATTTGAAGCTATTTTGTGCACTTTGATGTTTTTGTGTGAAAAGTTTCATCGAAATGCACAAAATTGTCTAAAACGTTTCCAAATACGATATTAAGCTATTGTATGCACTTTGATATTTTTGAGTGAAAAGTTTTTTCGAAATGCACAAAATGGTCTAAAACGTCTCCAAATGCGATTTAAAGCTATTTTGTGTCTCCAATTGCGATTTGAAGTTATTTTGTGCACTTTGATGTTTTGTGTGAAAAGTTTTATCGAAATTCTCAAAATGGTCTAAAACGGTTTCAAATGCGATTTTAAGCACTTTGATGTTTTTGTGTAATCAAGTTTTTTCGAAATGCACAACATGGTCTAAAACGTCTCCAAATGCGATTTGAAGCTATTTTGTGCACTTTGATGTTTTTGTGTGAAAAGTTTCATCGAAATGCACAAAATGGTCTAAAACGTCTCTAAATGCGATTTGAAGCTATTTTGTGCACTTTGATGTTTTTGTGTGAAAAGTTTCATCGAAATGCACAAAATGGTCTAAAACGTCTCTAAATGCGATTTGAAGCTATTTTGTGCACTTTGTCGTTTTTGTGTGAAAAGTTTCATCGAAATGCTCAAAATGGTCTAAAACGTCTCCAAATGCGATTTGAAGCTATTTTGTGCACGTTGATGTTTTTTTCTGAAAAGTTTCATCGAAATGCACAAAATGGTCTAAAACGTCTCTAAATGCGATTTGAAGCTATTTTGTGCACTTTGATGTTTTTGTGTGAAAAGTTTCATCGAAATGCACAAAATGGTCTAAAACGTCTCTAAATGCGATTTGAAGCTATTTTGTGCACTTTGATGTTTTTTTGTGAAAAGTTTCATCGAAATGCACAAAATGGTCTAAAACGTCTCTAAATGCGATTTGAAGCTATTTTGTGCACTTTGATGTTTTTTTGTGAAAAGTTTCATCGAAATGCACAAAATGGTCTAAAACGTCTCTAAATGCGATTTGAAGCTATTTTGTGCACTTTGTCGTTTTTGTGTGAAAAGTTTCATCGAAATGCTCAAAATGGTCTAAAACGTCTCCAAATGCGATTTGAAGCAATTTTGTGCACTTTGATGTTTTTGTGTGAAAAGTTTCATCGAAATGCACAAAATGGTCTAAAACGTCTGCAAATGCGATTTGAAGCTATTTTGTGCACTTTGATGTTTTTTTGTGAAAAGTTTCATCGAAAGGCACAAAATTGTCTAAAACGTCTCTAAATGCGATTTGAAGCTATTTTGTGCACTTTGTCGTTTTTGTGTGAAAAGTTTCATCGAAATGCACAAAATGGTCTAAAACGTCTCCAAATGCGATTTAAAGCTATTTTGTGTCTCCAATTGCGATTTGAAGTTATTTTGTGCACTTTGATGTTTTGTGTGAAAAGTTTTATCGAAATTCTCAAAATGGTCTAAAACGGTTTCAAATGCGATTTTAAGCACTTTGATGTTTTTGTGTAATCAAGTTTTTTCGAAATGCACAACATGGTCTAAAACGTCTCCAAATGCGATTTGAAGCTATTTTGTGCACTTTGATGTTTTTGTGTGAAAAGTTTCATCGAAATGCACAAAATGGTCTAAAACGTCTCTAAATGCGATTTGAAGCTATTTTGTGCACTTTGATGTTTTTGTGTGAAAAGTTTCATCGAAATGCACAAAATGGTCTAAAACGTCTCTAAATGCGATTTGAAGCTATTTTGTGCACTTTGTCGTTTTTGTGTGAAAAGTTTCATCGAAATGCTCAAAATGGTCTAAAACGTCTCCAAATGCGATTTGAAGCTATTTTGTGCACGTTGATGTTTTTTTCTGAAAAGTTTCATCGAAATGCACAAAATGGTCTAAAACGTCTCTAAATGCGATTTGAAGCTATTTTGTGCACTTTGATGTTTTTGTGTGAAAAGTTTCATCGAAATGCACAAAATGGTCTAAAACGTCTCTAAATGCGATTTGAAGCTATTTTGTGCACTTTGATGTTTTTTTGTGAAAAGTTTCATCGAAATGCACAAAATGGTCTAAAACGTCTCTAAATGCGATTTGAAGCTATTTTGTGCACTTTGATGTTTTTTTGTGAAAAGTTTCATCGAAATGCACAAAATGGTCTAAAACGTCTCTAAATGCGATTTGAAGCTATTTTGTGCACTTTGTCGTTTTTGTGTGAAAAGTTTCATCGAAATGCTCAAAATGGTCTAAAACGTCTCCAAATGCGATTTGAAGCAATTTTGTGCACTTTGATGTTTTTGTGTGAAAAGTTTCATCGAAATGCACAAAATGGTCTAAAACGTCTGCAAATGCGATTTGAAGCTATTTTGTGCACTTTGATGTTTTTTTGTGAAAAGTTTCATCGAAAGGCACAAAATTGTCTAAAACGTCTCTAAATGCGATTTGAAGCTATTTTGTGCACTTTGTCGTTTTTGTGTGAAAAGTTTCATCGAAATGCACAAAATGGTCTAAAACGTCTCCAAATGCGATTTGAAGTTATTTTGTGCACTTTGATGTTTTGTGTGAAAAGTTTTATCGAAATGCTCAAAATGGTCTAAAACGGTTTCAAATGTGATTTTAAGCACTTTGATATTTTTGTGTAATCAAGTTTCATCGAAATGCACAAAATTGTCTAAAAATGCGATTTGAAGCTATTTTGTGCACTTTGATGTTTTTGTGTGAAAAGTTTCATCGAAATGCACAAAATGGTCTAAAACGTCTCCAAATATGATATTAAGCTATTGTATGCACTTTGTTGTTTTTATCTGAAAAGTTTTCACGAAATGCACAAAATGATCTAAAACGTCTCTAAATGCGATTTGAAGTTATTTTGTGCACTTTAATGTTTTGTGTGAAAAGTTTTATCGAAAAGCACAAAATGGTCTAAAACGTCTCCAAATGCGATTTGAAGCTATTTTGTGCACTTTTATGTTTTGTGTGAAAAGTTTCACCAAAATGCAAAAAATGGTCTAAAACGTCTCCAAATCCGTTTTGAAGCTAATCTAAGCACTTTGATGTTTTTATGTTAAACAGGTTTTTTCGAAATGCACAAAATGGTCTAAAACGTCTCCAAATACGATTTGAAGCTCTTTTGTGCACTTTGATGTTTTGTGTAATAAGTTTTATAGAAACGCACAAAATGGTCTAAAACGGTTTCAAATGTGATTTTAAGCACTTTGATATTTTTGTTTAACCAAGTTTCATCGAAATGCACAAAATGGTCTAAAACGTCTCCAAATGCGATTTGAAGCTGTTTTTGTGTGAAAAGTTTTTTCGAAATACACAAAATGGTCTAAAACGTCTCCAAATGCGATTTGGAGCTCTTTTGTGCACTTTGATGTTTTGTGTCAAAAGTTTTATAGAAATGCTCGAAATGGTCTAAAACGGTATCAAATGTGATTTTAAGCACTTTCATGTTTTTGTGTAGCCAAGTTTCATCGAAATGCACAAAAAAATCTAAAACGTCTCCAAATGCGATTTAAAGCTATTTTGTGCACTTTAATATTTTGTGTGAAAAGTTTAATCGAAATTCTCAAAATGGTCTAAAACGGTTTCAAATGTGATTTTAAGCACTTTGATGTTTTTGTGTTATCAAGTTTCATCGAAATGCACAAAATGGTTTAAAACGTCTGCAAATGCGATTTGAAGCTATTTTGTGCACTTTGATGTTTTGTGTAATCCAGTTTCATCGAAATGTACAAAATTGTCTAAAACGTCTCTAAATGCGATTTGAAGCTATTTTGTTCACTTTGTCGTTTTTGTGTGAAAAGTTTCATCGAAATGCTCAAAATGGTCTAAAACGTCTCCAAATGCGATTTGAAGCTATTTTGTGCACTTTGATGTTTTTGTGTGAAAAGTTTCATCGAAATGCACAAAATGGTCTTAAACGGTTTCAAATGTGATTTTAAGCACTTTGATATTTTTGTGTAATCAAGTTTTTTCGAAATGCACAAAATGGTCTAAAACGTCTCCAAATGCGATTTAAAGCTATTTTGTGCACTTTAATGTTTTGTGTGAAAAGTTTTATCGAAATGCTCAAAATGGTCTAAAACGGTTTCAAATGTGATTTTAAGCACCTTGATGTTTTTGTGTAATCAAGTTTCATCGAAATGCACAAAATGGTTTAAAACGTCTGCAAATGCGATTTGAAGCTATTTTGTGCACTTTGATGTTTTTTGTAATCCAGTTTCATCGAAATGTACAAAATTGTCTAAAACGTCTCTAAATGCGATTTGAAGCTATTTTGTGCACTTTGTCGTTTTTATGTGAAAAGTTTCATCGAAATGCTCAAAATGGTCTAAAACGTCTACAAATGCGATTTGAAGCTATTTTGTGCACTTTGATGTTTTTGTGTGAAAAGTTTCATCGAAATGCACAAAATGGTCTAAAACGGTTTCAAATGTGATTTTAAGCACTTTGATATTTTTGTGTAATCAAGTTTTTTCGAAATGCACAAAATGGTCTAAAACGTCTCCAATTGCGATTTGAAGTTATTTTGTGCACTTTGATGTTTTGTGAGAAAAGTTTTATCGAAATGCTCAAAATGGTCTAAAACGGTTTCAAATGTGATTTTAAGCACTTTGATATTTTTGTGTAATCAAGTTTCATCGAAATGCACAAAATGGTCTAAAACGTCTGCAAATGCGTTTTAAAGCTATTTTGTGCACTTTAATGTTTTGTGTGAAAAGTTTTATCGAAATTCTCAAAATGGTCTAAAACGGTTTCAAATGTGATTTTAAGCACTTTGATGTTTTTGTGTAATCAAGTTTCATCGAAATGCACAAAATGGTTTAAAACGTCTGCAAATGGGATTTGAAGCTATTTTGTGCACTTTG
Source organism: Antedon mediterranea (assembly GCF_964355755.1). Taxonomy (NCBI): domain Eukaryota; kingdom Metazoa; phylum Echinodermata; class Crinoidea; order Comatulida; family Antedonidae; genus Antedon; species Antedon mediterranea. Next base: position 110,532 of record NW_027306095.1, read on the forward strand.
ATGTTTTGTGTAATCCAGTTTCATCGAAATGTACAAAATTGTCTAAAACCTCTCAAAATGCGATTTGAAGCTATTTTGTGCACTTTGATGTTTTTGTGTGAAAAGTTTCATCGAAATGCACAAAATTGTCTAAAACGTCTCTAAATGCGATTTGAAGCTATTTTGTGCACTTTGTCGTTTTTGTGTGAAAAGTTTTTTCGAAATGCACAAAATGGTCTAAAACGTCTCCAAATGCGATTTGAAGCAATTTTGTGCACTTTGATGTTTTGTGTAATCCAGTTTCATCGAAATGTACAAAATTGTCTAAAACGTCTCTAAATGCGATTTGAAGCTATTTTGTGCACTTTGTCGTTTTTGTGTGAAAAGTTTTTTCGAAACGCACAAAATGGTCTAAAACGTCTCCAATTGCGATTTGAAGTTATTTTGTGCACTTTGATGTTTTGTGTGAAAAGTTTTATCGAAATGCTCAAAATGGTCTAAAACGGTTTCAAATGTGATTTTAAGCACTTTGATATTTTTGTGTAATCAAGTTTCATCGAAATGCACAAAATGGTCTAAAACGTCTGCAAATGCGATTTAAAGCTATTTTGTGCACTTTAATGTTTTGTGTGAAAAGTTTTATCGAAATTCTTAAAATGGTCTAAAACGGTTTCAAATGTGATTTTAAGCACTTTGATGTTTTTGTGTAATCAAGTTTCATCGAAATGTACAAAATGGTTTAAAACGTCTGCAAATGCGATTTGAAGCTATTTTGTGCACTTTGATGTTTTTGTGTGAAAAGTTTCATCGAAATGCACAAAATTGTCTAAAACGTCTCCAAATACGATATTAAGCTATTGTATGCACTTTGATGTTTTTGAGTGAAAAGTTTTTTCGAAATGCACAAAATGTTCTAAAACGTCTCCAAATGCGATTTGGAGCTCTTTTGTGCACTTTAATTTTTTTTGTGTAAAAAGTTTGCTATTTTTTGCACTTTTAATGTTTTGTGTGAAAAGTTTTATCGAAATGCTCAAAATTGTCTAAAACGGTTTCAAATGTGATTTTAAGCACTTTGATTTTTTTGTGTAATCAAGTTTTTTCGAAATGCACAACATGGTCTAAAACGTCTCCAAATGCGATTTGAAGCTATTTTGTGCACTTTGATGTTTTTGTGTGAAAAGTTTCATCGAAATGCACAAAATGGTCTAAAACGTCTCTAAATGCGATTTGAAGCTATTTTGTGCACTTTGATGTTTTTGTGTGAAAAGTTTCATCGAAAGGCACAAAATGGTCTAAAACGTCTCTAAATGCCATTTGAAGATATTTTGTGCACTTTGTCGTTTTTGTGTGAAAAGTTTCATCGAAATGCTCAAAATGGTCTAAAACGTCTCCAAATGCGATTTGAAGCTATTTTGTGCACTTTGATGTTTTTTTCTGAAAAGTTTCATCGAAATGCACAAAATGGTCTAAAACGTCTCTAAATGCGATTTGAAGCTATTTTGTGCACTTTGATGTTTTTGTGTGAAAAGTTTCATCGAAATGCACAAAATGGTCTAAAACGTCTCTAAATGCGATTTGAAGCTATTTTGTGCACTTTGATGTTTTTTTGTGAAAAGTTTCATCGAAATGCACAAAATGGTCTAAAACGTCTCTAAATGCGATTTGAAGCTATTTGTGCACTTTGTCGTTTTTGTGTGAAAAGTTTCATCGAAATGCATTTCGATGAAACTTGATTACACAAAAATATCAAAGTTCTTAAAATCACATTTGAAACCGTTTTAGACCATTTTGAGCATTTCGATAAAACTTTTCACACAAAACATCAAAGTGCACAAATTAACTTCAAATCGCAATTGGAGACGTTTTAGACCATTTTGTGCATTTCGATGAAACTGTTCACACAAAAACGACAAAGTGCACAAAATAGCTTCAAATCGCATTTAGAGACGTTTTAGACAATTTTGTACATTTCGATGAAACTGGATTACACAAAAAATCAAAGTGCACAAAATTGCTTCAAATCGCATTTGGAGACGTTTTAGACCATTTTGTGCATTTCGAAAAAACTTTTCACACAAAAACGACAAAGTGCACAAAATAGCTTCAAATCGCATTTGCAGACGTTTTAGACCATTTTGTGCATTTCGATGAAACTTTTCACACAAAAACATCAAAGTGCACAAAATTGCTTCAAATCGCATTTGGAGACGTTTTAGACCATTTTGAGCATTTCGATGAAACTTTTCACACAAAAACGACAAAGTGCACAAAATAGCTTCAAATCGCATTTAGAGACGTTTTAGACAATTTTGTGCCTTTCGATGAAACTTTTCACAAAAAAACATCAAAGTGCACAAAATAGCTTCAAATCGAATTTGCAGACGTTTTAGACCATTTTGTGCATTTCGATGAAACTTTTCACACAAAAACATCAAAGTGCACAAAATTGCTTCAAATCGCATTTGGAGACGTTTTAGACCATTTTGAGCATTTCGATGAAACTTTTCATACAAAAACATCAAAGTGCACAAAATAGCTTCAAATCGCATTTGCAGACGTTTTAGACCATTTTGTGCATTTCGATGAAACTTTTCACACAAAAACATCAAAGTGCACAAAATTTCTTCAAATCGCATTTGGAGACGTTTTAGACCATTTTGAGCATTTCGATGAAACTTTTCACACAAAAACGACAAAGTGCACAAAATAGCTTCAAATCGCATTTAGAGCCGTTTTAGACCATTTTGTGCATTTCGATGAAACTTTTCACAAAAAAACATCAAAGTGCACAAAATAGCTTCAAATCGCATTTAGAGACGTTTTAGACCATTTTGTGCATTTCGATGAAACTTTTCACACAAAAACATCAAAGTGCACAAAATAGCTTCAAATCGCATTTAGAGACGTTTTAGACCATTTTGTGCATTTCGATGAAACTTTTCAGAAAAAAACATCAAAGTGCACAAAATAGCTTCAAATCGCATTTGGAGACGTTTTAGACCATTTTGAGCATTTCGATGAAACTTTTCACACAAAAACGACAAAGTGCACAAAACAGCTTCAAATCGCATTTAGAGACGTTTTAGACCATTTTGTGCATTTCGATGAAACTTTTCACACAAAAACATCAAAGTGCACAAAATAGCTTCAAATCGCATTTAGAGACGTTTTAGACCATGTTGTGCATTTCGAAAAAACTTTATTACACAAAAATATCAAAGTGCTTAAAATCACATTTGAAACCGTTTTAGACAATTTTGAGCATTTCGATAAAACGTTTCACACAAAACATTAAAAGTGCACAAAATAGCAAACTTTTTACACAAAAAAAATTAAAGTGCACAAAAGAGCTCCAAATGGCATTTGGAGACGTTTTAGAACATTTTGTGCATTTCGAAAAAACTTTACACTCAAAAACATCAAAGTGCATACAATAGCTTAATATCGTATTTGGAGACGTTTTAGACAATTTTGTGCATTTCGATGAAACTAGATTACACAAAAACATCAAAGTGCTTAAAATCACATTTGAAACCGTTTTAGACCATTTTGAGCATTTCGATAAAACTTTTCACACAAAACATCAAAGGGCACAAAATAACTTCAAATCGCAATTGGAGACGTTTTAGACCATTTTGTGCATTTCGAAAAAACTTTTCACACAAAAACGACAAAGTGCACAAAATAGCTTCAAATCGCATTTAGAGACGTTTTAGACAATTTTGTACATTTCGATGAAACTGGATTACACAAAACATCAAAGTGCACAAAATAGCTTCAAATCGCATTTGCAGACGTTTTAGACCATTTTGTGCATTTCGATGAAACTTTTCACACAAAAACATCAAAGTGCACAAAATTGCTTCAAATCGTATTTGGAGACGTTTTAGACCATTTTGAGCATTTAGATGAAACTTTTCACACAAAAACGACAAAGTGCACAAAATAGCTTCAAATCGCATTTAGAGACGTTTTAGACCATTTTGTGCATTTCGAAAAAACTTTTCACAAAAAAACATCAAAGTGCACAAAATAGCTTCAAATCGCATTTAGAGACGTTTTAGACCATTTTGTGTATTTCGATGAAACTTTTCACACAAAAACATCAAAGTGCACAAAATAGCTTCAAATCGCATTTAGAGACGTTTTAGACCATTTTGAGCATTTCGATGAAACTTTTCACACAAAAACGACAAAGTGCACAAAATATCTTCAAATCGCATTTAGAGACGTTTTAGACCATTTTGTGCATTTCGATGAAACTTTTTACACAAAAACATCAAAGTGCACAAAATAGCTTCAAATCGCATTTAGAGACGTTTTAGACCATTTTGTGCATTTCGATGAAACTTTTCACACAAAAACATCAAAGTGCACAAAATAGCTTCAAATCGCATTTGGAGACGTTTTAGACCATGTTGTGCATTTCGAAAAAACTTGATTACACAAAAATATCAAAGTGCTTAAAATCACATTTGAAACCGTTTTAGACAATTTTGAGCATTTCGAAAAAACTTTTCACACAAAACATTAAAGTTCACAAAATAGCAAACTTTTTACACAAAACATCAAAGTGCACAAAAGAGCTCCAAATCGCATTTGGAGACGTTTTAGACCATTTTGTGCATTTCGAAAAAACTTTTCACTGAAAAACAACAAAGTGCATACAATAGCTTAATATCGTATTTGGAGACGTTTTAGACAATTTTGTGCATTTCGATGAAACTTTTCACACAAAAACATCAAAGTGCACAAAATAGCTTCAAATCGCATTTAGAGACGTTTTAGACCATTTTGTGCATTTCGATGAAACTTTTCACACAAAAACATCAAAGTGCACAAAATAGCTTCAAATCGCATTTAGAGACGTTTTAGACCATTTTGTGTATTTCGATGAAACTTTTCACACAAAAACATCAAAGTGCACAAAATAGCTTCAAATCGCATTTAGAGACGTTTTAGACCATTTTGTGTATTTCGATGAAACTTTTCACACAAAAACATCAAAGTGCACAAAATAGCTTCAAATCGCATTTGGAGACGTTTTAGACCATGTTGTGCATTTCGAAAAAACTTGATTACACAAAAATATCAAAGTGCTTAAAATCACATTTGAAACCGTTTTAGACAATTTTGAGCATTTCGATAAAACTTTTCACACAAAACATTAAAGTGCACAAAATAGCAAACTTTTTACACAAAACATCAAAGTGCACAAAAGAGCTCCAAATCGCATTGGGAGACGTTTTAGACCATTTTGTGCATTTCGAAAAAACTTTTCACTCAAAAACATCAAAGTGCATACAATAGCTTAATATCGTATTTGGAGACGTTTTAGACAATTTTGTGCATTTCGATGAAACTTTTCACACAAAAACATCAAAGTGCACAAAATAGCTTCAAATCGCATTTGCAGACGTTTTAAACCATTTTGTGCATTTCGATGAAACTTGATTACACAAAAACATCAAAGTGCTTAAAATCACATTTGAAACCGTTTTAGACCATTTTGAGAATTTCGATAAAACTTTACACACAAAAACATCAAAGTGCACAAAATAGCTTCAAATCGCATTTAGAGACGTTTTAGACCATTTTGTGTATTTCGATGAAACTTTTCACACAAAAACATCAAAGTGCACAAAATAGCTTCAAATCGCATTTGGAGACGTTTTAGACCATGTTGTGCATTTCGAAAAAACTTGATTACACAAAAATATCAAAGTGCTTAAAATCACATTTGAAACCGTTTTAGACAATTTTGAGCATTTCGATAAAACTTTTCACACAAAACATTAAAGTGCACAAAATAGCAAACTTTTTACACAAAACATTAAAGTGCACAAAAGAGCTCCAAATCGCATTGGGAGACGTTTTAGACCATTTTGTGCATTTCGAAAAAACTTTTCACTCAAAAACATCAAAGTGCATACAATAGCTTAATATCGTATTTGGAGACGTTTTAGACAATTTTGTGCATTTCGATGAAACTTTTCACACAAAAACATCAAAGTGCACAAAATAGCTTCATTCATTCATTCTTTCTTGGAGATCCAAGAAACATTTATTATATATGGCCTTTGGCCCAAATAATATACAATGTAATATATGTTAAATAAATATCAGTTGAGTGCGTTTAAAAATTCTGTTCTACGTTTAAATGAAAAAAATAAATATTTTCCAAGTTTAACAATAAGATCAGTATTTGTGGCAGACATAAGATGAATATATTTTAATTTAGTTGGGTTGTTTGTATAAAAGGAAAACATAAATTTAGTTCTAATATCTGAATAAAATGGACAAACTAAAGTGAAATGATATTCATCTTCAATTGATTGTAAAGCACATAATTTGCATAATCTTTCATTTTTATTTATACAATTCCATCTTCCTTTTTCAATTTCAAATCGCATTTGCAGACGTTTTAAACCATTTTGTGCATTTCGATGAAACTTGATTACACAAAAACATCAAAGTGCTTAAAATGTCATTTGAAACCGTTTTAGACCATTTTGAGAATTTCGATAAAACTTTTCACACAAAACATTAAAGTGCACAAAATAGCTTTAAATCGCATTTGCAGACGTTTTAGACCATTTTGTGCATTTCGATGAAACTTGATTACACAAAAATATCAAAGTGCTTAAAATCACATTTGAAACCGTTTTAGACCATTTTGAGCATTTCGATAAAACTTTTCACACAAAACATCAAAGTGCACAAAATAACTTCAAATCGCAATTGGAGAAGTTTTAGACCATTTTGTGCATTTCGAAAAAACTTTTCACACAAAAACGACAAAGTGCACAAAATAGCTTCAAATCACATTTTGCAGACGTTTTAGACCATTTTGTGCATTTCGATGAAACTTTTCACACAAAAACATCAAAGTGCACAAAATTGCTTCAAATCGCATTTGGAGACGTTTTAGACCATTTTGAGCATTTCGATGAAACTTTTCACACAAAAACGACAAAGTGCACAAAATAGCTTCAAATCGCATTTAGAGACGTTTTAGACAATTTTGTGCATTTCGATGAAACTTTTCACAAAAAAACATCAAAGTGCACAAAATAGCTTCAAATCGCATTTAGAGACGTTTTAGACCATTTTGTGCATTTCGATGAAACTTTTCACAAAAAAACATCAAAGTGCACAAAATAGCTTCAAATCGCATTTAGAGACGTTTTAGACCATTTTGTGCATTTCGATGAAACTTTTCACACAAAAACATCAAAGTGCACAAAATAGCTTCAAATCGCATTTAGAGACGTTTTAGACCATTTTGTGCATTTCGATGAAACTTTTCACAAAAAAACATCAAAGTGCACAAAATAGCTTCAAATCGCATTTGGAGACGTTTTAGACCATTTTGAGCATTTCGATGAAACTTGATTACACAAAAATATCAAAGTGCTTAAAATCACATTTGAAACCGTTTTAGACCATTTTGAGCATTTCGATAAAACTTTTCACACAAAACATCAAAGTGCACAAAATAGCTTCAAATCGCATTTGGAGACGTTTTAGACCATGTTGTGCATTTCGAAAAAACTTGATTACACAAAAATATCAAAGTGCTTAAAATCACATTTGAAACCGTTTTAGACAATTTTGAGCATTTCGATAAAACTTTTCACACAAAACATTAAAGTGCACAAAATAGCAAACTTTTTACACAAAACATCAAAGTGCACAAAAGAGCTCCAAATCGCATTGGGAGACGTTTTAGACCATTTTGTGCATTTCGAAAAAACTTTTCACTCAAAAACATCAAAGTGCATACAATAGCTTAATATCGTATTTGGAGACGTTTTAGACAATTTTGTGCATTTCGATGAAACTTTTCACACAAAAACATCAAAGTGCACAAAATAGCTTCAAATCGCATTTGCAGACGTTTTAAACCATTTTGTGCATTTCGATGAAACTTGATTACACAAAAACATCAAAGTGCTTAAAATCTCATTTGAAACCGTTTTAGACCATTTTGAGAATTTCGATAAAACTTTTCACACAAAACATTAAAGTGCACAAAATAGCTTTAAATCGCATTTGCAGACGTTTTAGACCATTTTGTGCATTTCGATGAAACTTGATTACACAAAAATATCAAAGTGCTTAAAATCACATTTGAAACCGTTTTAGACCATTTTGAGCATTTCGATAAAACTCTTCACACAAAACATCAAAGTGCACCAAATAACTTCAAATCGCAATTGGAGACGTTTTAGACCATTTTGTGCATTTCGAAAAAACTTTTCACACAAAAACGACAAAGTGCACAAAATAGCTTCAAATCGCATTTGCAGACGTTTTAGACCATTTTGTGCATTTCGATGAAACTTTTCACACAAAAACATCAAAGTGCACAAAATTGCTTCAAATCGCATTTGGAGACGTTTTAGACCATTTTGAGCATTTCGATGAAACTTTTCACACAAAAACGACAAAGTGCACAAAATAGCTTCAAATCGCATTTAGAGACGTTTTAGACAATTTTGTGCATTTCGATGAAACTTTTCACAAAAAAACATCAAAGTGCACAAAATAGCTTCAAATCGCATTTAGAGACGTTTTAGACCATTTTGTGCATTTCGATGAAACTTTTCACAAAAAAACATCAAAGTGCACAAAATAGCTTCAAATCGCATTTAGAGACGTTTTAGACCATTTTGTGCATTTCGATGAAACTTTTCACACAAAAACATCAAAGTGCACAAAATAGCTTCAAATCGCATTTAGAGACGTTTTAGACCATTTTGTGCATTTCGATGAAACTTTTCACAAAAAAACATCAAAGTGCACAAAATAGCTTCAAATCGCATTTGGAGACGTTTTAGACCATTTTGTGCATTTCGATGAAACTTTTCACACAAAAACATCAAAGTGCACAAAATAGCTTCAAATCGCATTTAGAGACGTTTTAGACCATTTTGTGCATTTCGATGAAACTTTTCACAAAAAAACATCAAAGTGCACAAAATAGCTTCAAATCGCATTTGGAGACGTTTTAGACCATTTTGAGCATTTCGATGAAACTTGATTACACAAAAATATCAAAGTGCTTAAAATGACATTTGAAACCGTTTTAGACCATTTTGAGCATTTCGATAAAACTTTTCACACAAAACATCAAAGTGCACAAAATAACTTCAAATCGCATTTGGAGACGTTTTAGACAATTTTGTGCATTTCGATGAAACTTTTCACACAAAAACATCAAAGTGCACAAAATAGCTTCAAATCGCATTTGGAGACGTTTTAAACCATTTTGTGCATTTCGATGAAACTTGATTACACAAAAACATCAAAGTGCTTAAAATCACATTTGAAACCGTTTTAGACAATTTTGAGAATTTCGATAAAACTTTTCACACAAAACATTAAAGTGCACAAAATAGCTTTAAATCGCATTTGCAGACGTTTTAGACCATTTTGTGCATTTCGATGAAACTTGATTACACAAAAATATCAAAGTGCTTAAAATCACATTTGAAACCGTTTTAGACCATTTTGAGCATTTCGATAAAACTTTTCACACAAAACATCAAAGTGCACAAAATAACTTCAAATCGCAATTGGAGACGTTTTAGACCATTTTGTGCATTTCGAAAAAACTTTTCACACAAAAACGACAAAGTGCACAAAATAGCTTCAAATCGCATTTGCAGACGTTTTAGACCATTTTGTGCATTTCGATGAAACTTTTCACACAAAAACATCAAAGTGCACAAAATTGCTTCAAATCGCATTTGGAGACGTTTTAGACCATTTTGAGCATTTCGATGAAACTTTTCACACAAAAACGACAAAGTGCACAAAATAGCTTTAAATCGCATTTAGAGACGTTTTAGACAATTTTGTGCATTTCGATGAAACTTTTCACAAAAAAACATCAAAGTGCAAAAAATAGCTTCAAATCGCATTTAGAGACGTTTTAGACCATTTTGTGCATTTCGATGAAACTTTTCACAAAAAAACATCAAAGTGCACAAAATAGCTTCAAATCGCATTTAGAGACGTTTTAGACCATTTTGTGCATTTCGATGAAACTTTTCACACAAAAACATCAAAGTGCACAAAATAGCTTCAAATCGCATTTAGAGACGTTTTAGACCATTTTGTGCATTTCGATGAAACTTTTCACAAAAAAACATCAAAGTGCACAAAATAGCTTCAAATCGCATTTGGAGACGTTTTAGACCATTTTGTGCATTTCGATGAAACTTTTCACACAAAAACATCAAAGTGCACAAAATAGCTTCAAATCGCATTTAGAGACGTTTTAGACCATTTTGTGCATTTCGATGAAACTTTTCACAAAAAAACATCAAAGTGCACAAAATAGCTTCAAATCGCATTTGGAGACGTTTTAGACCATTTTGAGCATTTCGATGAAACTTGATTACACAAAAATATCAAAGTGCTTAAAATCACATTTGAAACCGTTTTAGACCATTTTGAGCATTTCGATAAAACTTTTCACACAAAACATCAAAGTGCACAAAATAACTTCAAATCGCATTTGGAGACGTTTTAGACCATTTTGTGCATTTCGAATAAACTTTTCACACAAAAACATCAAAGTGCACAAAATAGCTTCAAATCGCATTTGGAGACGTTTTAGACCATGTTGTGCATTTCGAAAAAACTTGATTACACAAAAATATCAAAGTGCTTAAAATCACATTTGAAACCGTTTTAGACAATTTTGAGCATTTCGATAAAACTTTTCACACAAAACATTAAAGTGCACAAAATAGCAAACTTTTTACACAAAACATCAAAGTGCACAAAAGAGCTCCAAATCGCATTTGGAGACGTTTTAGACCATTTTGTGCATTTCGAAAAAACTTTTCACTCAAAAACATCAAAGTGCATACAATAGCTTAATATCGTATTTGGAGACGTTTTAGACAATTTTGTGCATTTCGATGAAACTTTTCACACAAAAACATCAAAGTGCACAAAATAGCTTCAAATCGCATTTGCAGACGTTTTAAACCATTTAGTGCATTTCGATGAAACTTGATTACACAAAAACATCAAAGTGCTTAAAATCACATTTGAAACCGTTTTAGACCATTTTGAGAATTTCGATAAAACTTTTCACACAAAACATTAAAGTGCACAAAATAGCTTTAAATCGCATTTGCAGACGTTTTAGACCATTTTGTGCATTTCGATGAAACTTGATTACACAAAAATATCAAAGTGCTTAAAATCACATTTGAAACCGTTTTAGACCATTTTGAGCATTTCGATAAAACTTTTCACACAAAACATCAAAGTGCACAAAATAACTTCAAATCGCAATTGGAGACGTTTTAGACCATTTTGTGCATTTCGATGAAACTTTTCACACAAAAACGACAAAGTGCACAAAATAGCTTCAAATCGCATTTAGAGACGTTTTAGACAATTTTATACATTTCGATGAAACTGGATTACACAAAACATCAAAGTGCACAAAATTGCTTCAAATCGCATTTGGAGACGTTTTAGACCATTTTGTGCATTTCGAAAAAACTTTTCACACAAAAACGACAAAGTGCACAAAATAGCTTCAAATCGCATTTGCAGACGTTTTAGACCATTTTGTGCATTTCGATGAAACTTTTCACACAAAAACATCAAAGTGCACAAAATTGCTTCAAATCGCATTTGGAGACGTTTTAGACCATTTTGAGCATTTCGATGAAACTTTTCACACAAAAACGACAAAGTGCACAAAATAGCTTCAAATCGCATTTAGAGACGTTTTAGACCATTTTGTGCATTTCGATGAAACTTTTCACAAAAAAACATCAAAGTGCACAAAATAGCTTCAAATCGCATTTAGAGACGTTTTAGACCATTTTGTGCATTTCGATGAAACTTTTCACACAAAAACATCAAAGTGCACAAAATAGCTTCAAATCGCATTTAGAGACGTTTTAGACCATTTTGAGCATTTCGATGAAACTTTTCACACAAAAACGACAAAGTGCACAAAATAGCTTCAAATCGCATTTAGAGACGTTTTAGACAATTTTGTGCCTTTCGATGAAACTTTTCACAAAAAAACATCAAAGTGCACAAAATAGCTTCAAATCGCATTTGCAGACGTTTTAGACCATTTTGTGCATTTCGATGAAACTTTTCACACAAAAACATCAAAGTGCACAAAATTGCTTCAAATCGCATTTGGAGACGTTTTAGACCATTTTGAGCATTTCGATGAAACTTTTCACACAAAAACGACAAAGTGCACAAAATAGCTTCAAATCGCATTTAGAGACGTTTTAGACCATTTTGTGCATTTCGATGAAACTTTTCACAAAAAAACATCAAAGTGCACAAAATAGCTTCAAATCGCATTTAGAGACGTTTTAGACCATTTTGTGCATTTCGATGAAACTTTTCACACAAAAACATCAAAGTGCACAAAATAGCTTCAAATCGCATTTAGAGACGTTTTAGACCATTTTGTGCATTTCGATGAAACTTTTCACACAAAAACATCAAAGTGCACAAAATAGCTTCAAATCGCATTTGGAGACGTTTTAGACCATTTTGTGCATTTCGATGAAACTTTTCACACAAAAACATCAAAGTGCACAAAATAGCTTCAAATCGCATTTAGAGACGTTTTAGACCATTTTGTGCATTTCGATGAAACTTTTCACACAAAAACATCAAAGTGCACAAAATAGCTTCAAATCGCATTTGGAGACGTTTTAGACCATGTTGTGCATTTCGAAAAAACTTGATTACACAAAAACATCAAAGTGCTTAAAATCACATTTGAAACCGTTTTAGACCATTTTGAGAATTTCGATAAAACTTTTACACAAAACATTAAAGTGCTCAAAATAGCTTTAAATCGCATTTGCAGACGTTTTAGACCATTTTGTGAATTTCGATGAAACTGGATTACACAAAACATCAAAGTGCACAAAATAGCTTCAAATCGCATTTGGAGACGTTTTAGACCATTTTGTGCATTTCGAAAAAACTTTTCACACAAAAACGACAAAGTGCACAAAATAGCTTCAAATCACATTTGAAACCGTTTTAGACCATTTTGAGAATTTTGATAAAACTTTTACACAAAACATTAAAGTGCACAAAATAGCTTTAAATCGCATTTGCAGACGTTTTAGACCATTTTGTGCATTTCGATGAAACTTGATTACACAAAAATATCAAAGTGCTTAAAATCACATTTGAAACCGTTTTAGACCATTTTGAGCATTTCGATAAAACTTTTCACACAAAACATCAAAGTGCACAAAATAACTTCAAATCGCAATTGGAGACGTTTTAGACCATTTTGTGCATTTCGATGAAACTTTTCACACAAAAACGACAAAGTGCACAAAATAGCTTCAAATCGCATTTAGAGACGTTTTAGACAATTTTGTACATTTCGATGAAACTGGATTACACAAAACATCAAAGTGCACAAAATTGCTTAAAATCGCATTTGGAGACGTTTTAGACCATTTTGTGCATTTCGAAAAAACTTTTCACACAAAAACGACAAAGTGCACAAAATAGCTTCAAATCGCATTTGCAGACGTTTTAGACCATTTTGTGCATTTCGATGAAACTTTTCACACAAAAACATCAAAGTGCACAAAATTGCTTCAAATCGCATTTGGAGACGTTTTAGACAATTTTGTGCCTTTCGATGAAACTTTTCACACAAAAACGACAAAGTGCACAAAATAGCTTCAAATCGCATTTAGAGACGTTTTAGACCATTTTGTGCATTTCGATGAAACTTTTCACACAAAAACATCAAAGTGCACAAAATAGCTTCAAATCGCATTTAGAGACGTTTTAGACCATTTTGAGCATTTCGATGAAACTTTTCACACAAAAACGACAAAGTGCACAAAATAGCTTCAAATCGCATTTAGAGACGTTTTAGACAATTTTGTGCCTTTCGATGAAACTTTTCACAAAAAAACATCAAAGTGCACAAAATAGCTTCAAATCGCATTTGCAGACGTTTTAGACCATTTTGTGCATTTCGATGAAACTTTTCACACAAAAACATCAAAGTGCACAAAATTGCTTCAAATCGCATTTGGAGACGTTTTAGACCATTTTGAGCATTTCGATGAAACTTTTCACACAAAAACGACAAAGTGCACAAAATAGCTTCAAATCGCATTTAGAGACGTTTTAGACCATTTTGTGCATTTCGATGAAACTTTTCACAAAAAAACATCAAAGTGCACAAAATAGCTTCAAATCGCATTTAGAGACGTTTTAGACAATTTTGTGCCTTTCGATGAAACTTTTCACAAAAAAACATCAAAGTGCACAAAATAGCTTCAAATCGCATTTGCAGACGTTTTAGACCATTTTGTGCATTTCGATGAAACTTTTCACACAAAAACATCAAAGTGCACAAAATTGCTTCAAATCGCATTTGGAGACGTTTTAGACCATTTTGAGCATTTCGATGAAACTTTTCACACAAAAACGACAAAGTGCACAAAATAGCTTCAAATCGCATTTAGAGACGTTTTAGACCATTTTGTGCATTTCGATGAAACTTTTCACAAAAAAACATCAAAGTGCACAAAATAGCTTCAAATCGCATTTAGAGACGTTTTAGACCATTTTGTGCATTTCGATGAAACTTTTCACACAAAAACATCAAAGTGCACAAAATAGCTTCAAATCGCATTTAGAGACGTTTTAGACCATTTTGTGCATTTCGATGAAACTTTTCACACAAAAACATCAAAGTGCACAAAATAGCTTCAAATCGCATTTGGAGACGTTTTAGACCATTTTGTGCATTTCGATGAAACTTTTCACACAAAAACGACAAAGTGCACAAAATAGCTTCAAATCGCATTTAGAGACGTTTTAGACCATTTTGTGCATTTCGATGAAACTTTTCACACAAAAACATCAAAGTGCACAAAATAGCTTCAAATCGCATTTGGAGACGTTTTAGACCATGTTGTGCATTTCGAAAAAACTTGATTACACAAAAACATCAAAGTGCTTAAATTCACATTTGAAACCGTTTTAGACCATTTTGAGAATTTCGATAAAACTTTTACACAAAACATTAAAGTGCACAAAATAGCTTTAAATCGCATTTGCAGACGTTTTAGACCATTTTGTGCATTTCGATGAGACTGGATTACACAAAACATCAAAGTGCACAAAATAGCTTCAAATCGCATTTGGAGACGTTTTAGACCATTTTGTGCATTTCGAAAAAACTTTTCACACAAAAACGACAAAGTGCACAAAATAGCTTCAAATCACATTTGAAACCGTTTTAGACCATTTTGAGAATTTTGATAAAACTTTTACACAAAACATTAAAGTGCACAAAATAGCTTTAAATCGCATTTGCAGACGTTTTAGACCATTTTGTGCATTTCGATGAAACTTGATTACACAAAAATATCAAAGTGCTTAAAATCACATTTGAAACCGTTTTAGACCATTTTGAGCATTTCGATAAAACTTTTCACACAAAACATCAAAGTGCACAAAATAACTTCAAATCGCAATTGGAGACGTTTTAGACCATTTTGTGCATTTCGATGAAACTTTTCACACAAAAACATCAAAGTGCACAAAATAGCTTCAAATCGCATTTAGAGACGTTTTAGACCATTTTGTGCATTTCGATGAAACTTTTCACACAAAAACATCAAAGTGCACAAAATAGCTTCAAATCGCATTTGGAGACGTTTTAGACCATGTTGTGCATTTCGAAAAAACTTGATTACACAAAAATATCAAAGTGCTTAAAATCACATTTGAAACCGTTTTAGACAATTTTGTGCATTTCGATGAAACTTTTCACACAAAAACGACAAAGTGCACAAAATAGCTTCAAATCGCATTTAGAGACGTTTTAGACAATTTTGTACATTTCGATGAAACTGGATTACACAAAACATCAAAGTGCACAAAATTGCTTAAAATCGCATTTGGAGACGTTTTAGACCATTTTGTGCATTTCGAAAAAACTTTTCACACAAAAACGACAAAGTGCACAAAATAGCTTCAAATCGCATTTGCAGACGTTTTAGACCATTTTGTGCATTTCGATGAAACTTTTCACACAAAAACATCAAAGTGCACAAAATTGCTTCAAATCGCATTTGGAGACGTTTTAGACAATTTTGTGCCTTTCGATGAAACTTTTCACACAAAAACGACAAAGTGCACAAAATAGCTTCAAATCGCATTTGCAGACGTTTTAGACCATTTTGTGCATTTCGATGAAACTTTTCACACAAAAACATCAAAGTGCACAAAATTGCTTCAAATCGCATTTGGAGACGTTTTAGACCATTTTGTGCATTTCGATGAAACTTTTCACACAAAAACATCAAAGTCCACAAAATAGCTTCAAATCGCATTTAGAGACGTTTTAGACCATTTTGTGCATTTCGATGAAACTTTTCACAAAAAAACATCAAAGTGCACAAAATAGCTTCAAATCGCATTTAGAGACGTTTTAGACCATTTTGTGCATTTCGATGAAACTTTTCACACAAAAACATCAAAGTGCACAAAATAGCTTCAAATCGCATTTAGAGACGTTTTAGACCATTTTGTGCATTTCGATGAAACTTTTCAGAAAAAAACATCAAAGTGCACAAAATAGCTTCAAATCGCATTTGGAGACGTTTTAGACCATTTTGAGCATTTCGATGAAACTTTTCACACAAAAACGACAAAGTGCACAAAATAGCTTCAAATCGCATTTAGAGACGTTTTAGACCATTTTGTGCATTTCGATGAAACTTTTCACACAAAAACATCAAAGTGCACAAAATAGCTTCAAATCGCATTTAGAGACGTTTTAGACCATTTTGTGCATTTCGATGAAACTTTTCACACAAAATATTAAACTTTGATGTTTTTTTGTGAAAAGTTTCATCGAAATGCACAAAATGGTCTAAAACGTCTCTAAATGCGATTTGAAACTATTTTGTGCACTTTGTCGTTTTTGTGTGAAAAGTTTCATCGAAATGCTCAAAATGGTCTAAAACGTTTCAAAATGCGATTTGAAGCTATTTAGTGCACTTTGATGTTTTTTTGTGAAAAGTTTCATCGAAAAAAACAAAATGGTCTAAAACGTCTCTAAATGCGATTTGAAGCTATTTTGTGCACTTTGTCGTTTTTGTGTGAAAAGTTTCATCGAAATGCTCAAAATGGTCTAAAACGTTTCAAAATGCGATTTGAAGCAATTTTGTGCACTTTGATGTTTTTGTGTGAAAAGTTTCATCGAAATGCACAAAATGGTCTAAAACGTCTGCAAATGCGATTTGAAGCTATTTTGTGCACTTTGATGTTTTTGTGTGAAAAGTTTCATCGAAATGCTCAAAATGGTCTAAAATGTCTCCAAATGCAATTTGAAGCAATTTTGTGCACTTTGTCGTTTTTGTATGAAAAGTTTTTTCGAAATGCACAAAATGGTCTAAAACGTCTCCAAATGCGATTTGAAGCAATTTTGTGCACTTTGATGTTTTGTGTAATCCAGTTTCATCGAAATGTACAAAATTGTCTAAAACGTCTCTAAATGCGATTTGAAGCTATTTTGTGCACTTTGTCGTTTTTGTGTGAAAAGTTTCATCGAAATGCACAAAATGGTCTAAAACGTCTCCAATTGCGATTTGAAGTTATTTTGTGCACTTTGATGTTTTGTGTGAAAAGTTTTATCGAAATGCTCAAAATGGTCTAAAACGGTTTCAAATGTGATTTTAAGCACTTTGATATTTTTGTGTAATCAAGTTTCATCGAAATGCATTTCGATGAAACTTTTCACACAAAAACATCAAAGTGCACAAAATAGCTTCAAATCGCATTTAGAGACGTTTTAGACCATTTTGTGCATTTCGATGAAACTTTTCAGAAAAAAACATCAAAGTGCACAAAATAGCTTCAAATCGCATTTGGAGACGTTTTAGACCATTTTGAGCATTTCGATGAAACTTTTCACACAAAAACGACAAAGTGCACAAAATAGCTTCAAATCGCATTTAGAGACGTTTTAGACCATTTTGTGCATTTCGATGAAACTTTTCACACAAAAACATCAAAGTGCACAAAATAGCTTCAAATCGCATTTAGAGACGTTTTAGACCATTTTGTGTATGTATTTCGATGAAACTTTTCACACAAAAACATCAAAGTGCACAAAATAGCTTCAAATCGCATTTGGAGACGTTTTAGACCATGTTGTGCATTTCGAAAAAACTTGATTACACAAAAATATCAAAGTGCTTAAAATCACATTTGAAACCGTTTTAGACAATTTTGAGCATTTCGATAAAACTTTTCACACAAAACATTAAAGTGCACAAAATAGCAAACTTTTTACACAAAACATCAAAGTGCACAAAAGAGCTCCAATTCGCATTGGGAGACGTTTTAGACCATTTTGTGCATTTCGAAAAAACTTTTCACTCAAAAACATCAAAGTGCATACAATAGCTTAATATCGTATTTGGAGACGTTTTAGACAATTTTGTGCATTTCGATGAAACTTTTCACACAAAAACATCAAAGTGCACAAAATAGCTTCAAATCGCATTTGCAGACGTTTTAAACCATTTTGTGCATTTCGATGAAACTTGATTACACAAAAACATCAAAGTGCTTAAAATCACATTTGAAACCGTTTTAGACCATTTTGAGAATTTCGATAAAACTTTACACACAAAAACATCAAAGTGCACAAAATAGCTTCAAATCGCATTTAGAGACGTTTTAGACCATTTTGTGTATTTCGATGAAACTTTTCACACAAAAACATCAAAGTGCACAAAATAGCTTCAAATCGCATTTGGAGACGTTTTAGACCATGTTGTGCATTTCGAAAAAACTTGATTACACAAAAATATCAAAGTGCTTAAAATCACATTTGAAACCGTTTTAGACAATTTTGAGCATTTCGATAAAACTTTTCACACAAAACATTAAAGTGCACAAAATAGCAAACTTTTTACACAAAACATCAAAGTGCACAAAAGAGCTCCAAATCGCATTGGGAGACGTTTTAGACCATTTTGTGCATTTCGAAAAAACTTTTCACTCAAAAACATCAAAGTGCATACAATAGCTTAATATCGTATTTGGAGACGTTTTAGACAATTTTGTGCATTTCGATGAAACTTTTCACACAAAAACATCAAAGTGCACAAAATAGCTTCAAATCGCATTTGCAGACGTTTTAAACCATTTTGTGCATTTCGATGAAACTTGATTACACAAAAACATCAAAGTGCTTAAAATCTCATTTGAAACCGTTTTAGACCATTTTGAGAATTTCGATAAAACTTTTCACACAAAACATTAAAGTGCACAAAATAGCTTTAAATCGCATTTGCAGACGTTTTAGACCATTTTGTGCATTTCGATGAAACTTGATTACACAAAAATATCAAAGTGCTTAAAATCACATTTGAAACCGTTTTAGACCATTTTGAGCATTTCGATAAAACTTTTCACACAAAACATCAAAGTGCACAAAATAACTTCAAATCGCAATTGGAGACGTTTTAGACCATTTTGTGCATTTCGAAAAAACTTTTCACACAAAAACGACAAAGTACACAAAATAGCTTCAAATCGCATTTGCAGACGTTTTAGACCATTTTGTGCATTTCGATGAAACTTTTCACACAAAAACATCAAAGTGCACAAAATTGCTTCAAATCGCATTTGGAGACGTTTTAGACCATTTTGAGCATTTCGATGAAACTTTTCACACAAAAACGACAAAGTGCACAAAATAGCTTCAAATCGCATTTAGAGACGTTTTAGACAATTTTGTGCATTTCGATGAAACTTTTCACAAAAAAACATCAAAGTGCACAAAATAGCTTCAAATCGCATTTAGAGACGTTTTAGACCATTTTGAGCATTTCGATGAAACTTTTCACACAAAAACGACAAAGTGCACAAAATAGCTTCAAATCGCATTTAGAGACGTTTTAGACCATTTTGTGCATTTCGATGAAACTTTTCACACAAAAACATCAAAGTGCACAAAATAGCTTCAAATCGCATTTAGAGACGTTTTAGACCATTTTGTGCATTTCGATGAAACTTTTCACACAAAAACATCAAAGTGCACAAAATAGCTTCAAATCGTCGTTTTTGTGTGAAAAGTTTCATCGAAATGCACAAAATGGTCTAAAACGTCTTCAATTGCGATTTGAAGTTATTTTGTGCACTTTGATGTTTTGTGTGAAAAGTTTTATCGAAATGCTCAAAATGGTCTAAAACGGTTTCAAATGTGATTTTAAGCACTCTGATATTTTTGTGTAATCAAGTTTCATCGAAATGCACAAAATGGTCTAAAACGTCTGCAAATGCGATTTGAAGCTATTTTGTGCACTTTGATGTTTTTGTGTGAAAAGTTTCATCGAAATGCACAAAATTGTCTAAAACGTCTCCAAATACGATATTAAGCTATTGTATGCACTTTAATATTTTTGAGTGAAAAGTTTTTTCGAAATGCACAAAATGGTCTAAAACGTCTCCAAATGCGATTTGAAGCTATTTTGTGCACTTTGATGTTTTTTTCTGAAAAGTTTCATCGAAATGCACAAAATGGTCTAAAACGTCTCTAAATGCGATTTGAAGCTATTTTGTGCACTTTGATGTTTTTGTGTGAAAAGTTTCATCGAAATGCACAAAATGGTCTAAAACGTCTCTAAATGCGATTTGAAGCTATTTTGTGCACTTTGATGTTTTTTTGTGAAAATTTTCATCGAAATGCAAAAAATGGTCTAAAACGTCTCTAAATGCGATTTGAAGCTATTTTGTGCACTTTGTCGTTTTTGTGTGAAAAGTTTCATCGAAATGCTCAAAATGGTCTAAAACGTCTCCAAATGCGATTTGAAGCAATTTTGTGCACTTTGATGTTTTTGTGTGAAAAGTTTCATCGAAATGCACAAAATGGTCTAAAACGTCTGCAAATGCGATTTGAAGCTATTTTGTGCACTTTGATGTTTTTTTGTGAAAAGTTTCATCGAAATGTACAAAATTGTCTAAAACGTCTCTAAATGCGATTTGAAGCTATTTTGTGCACTTTGATGTTTTTTTGTGAAAAGTTTCATCGAAATGTACAAAATTGTCTAAAACGTCTCTAAATGCGATTTGAAGCTATTTTGTGCACTTTGTCGTTTTTGTGTGAAAAGTTTCATCGAAATGCTCAAAATGGTCTAAAACGTCTCCAAATGCGATTTGAAGCAATTTTGTGCAGTTTGATGTTTTTGTGTGAAAAGTTTCATCGAAATACACAAAATGGTCTAAAACGTCTGCAAATGCGATTTGAAGCTATTTTGTGCACTTTGTCGTTTTTGTGTGAAAAGTTTTTTCGAAATGCACAAAATGGTCTAAAACGTCTCCAAATGCGATTTGAAGCTATTTTGTGCACTTTGATGTTTTTGTGTGAAAAGTTTCATCGAAATGCACAAAATGGTCTAAAACGTCTCTAAATGCGATTTGAAGCAATTTTGTGCACTTTGATGTTTTGTGTAATCCAGTTTCATCGAAATGTACAAAATTGTCTAAAACGTCTCTAAATGCGATTTGAAGCTATTTTGTGCACTTTGTCGTTTTTGTGTGAAAAGTTTTTTCGAAATGCACAAAATGGTCTAAAACGTCTCCAATTGCGATTTGAAGTTATTTTGTGCACTTTGATGTTTTGTGTGAAAAGTTTTATCGAAATGCTCAAAATGGTCTAAAACGGTTTCAAATGTGATTTTAAGCAGTTTGATATTTTTGTGTAATCAAGTTTCATCGAAATGCACAAAATGGTCTAAAACGTCTGCAAATGCGATTTAAAGCTATTTTGTGCACTTTAATGTTTTGTGTGAAAAGTTTTATCGAAATTCTCAAAATGGTCTAAAACGGTTTCAAATGTGATTTTAAGCACTTTGATGTTTTTGTGTAATCAAGTTTCATCGAAATGCACAAAATGGTCTAAAACGTCTCCAAATGCGATTTGAAGCAATTTTGTGCACTTTGATGTTTTGTGTAATCCAGTTTCATCGAAATGTACAAAATTGTCTAAAACGTCTCTAAATGCGATTTGAAGCTATTTTGTGCACTTTGTCGTTTTTGTGTGAAAAGTTTCATCGAAATGCACAAAATGGTCTAAAACGTCTCCAATTGCGATTTGAAGTTATTTTGTGCACTTTGATGTTTTGTGTGAAAAGTTTTATCGAAATGCTCAAAATGGTCTAAAACGGTTTCAAATGTGATTTTAAGCACTTTGATATTTTTGTGTAATCAAGTTTCATCGAAATGCACAAAATGGTCTAGAACGTCTGCAAATGCAATTTAAAGCTATTTTGTGCACTTTAATGTTTTGTGTGAAAAGTTTTATCGAAATTCTCAAAATGGTCTAAAACGGTTTCAAATGTGATTTTAAGCACTTTGAGGTTTTTGTGTAATCAAGTTTTTTCGAAATGCACAACATGGTCTAAAACGTCTCCAAATGCGATTTGAAGCTATTTTGTGCACTTTGATGTTTTTGTGTGAAAAGTTTCATCGAAATGCACAAAATGGTCTAAAACGTCTGCAAATGCGATTTGAAGCTATTTTGTGCACTTTGATGTTTTTTTGTGAAAAGTTTCATCGAAATGTACAAAATTGTCTAAAACGTCTCTAAATGCGATTTGAAGCTATTTTGTGCACTTTGATGTTTTTTTGTGAAAAGTTTCATCGAAATGTACAAAATTGTCTAAAACGTCTCTAAATGCGATTTGAAGCTATTTTGTGCACTTTGTCGTTTTTGTGTGAAAAGTTTCATCGAAATGCTCAAAATGGTCTAAAACGTCTCCAAATGCGATTTGAAGCAATTTTGTGCAGTTTGATGTTTTTGTGTGAAAAGTTTCATCGAAATACACAAAATGGTCTAAAACGTCTGCAAATGCGATTTGAAGCTATTTTGTGCACTTTGTCGTTTTTGTGTGAAAAGTTTTTTCGAAATGCACAAAATGGTCTAAAACGTCTCCAAATGCGATTTGAAGCTATTTTGTGCACTTTGATGTTTTTGTGTGAAAAGTTTCATCGAAATGCACAAAATGGTCTAAAACGTCTCTAAATGCGATTTGAAGCAATTTTGTGCACTTTGATGTTTTGTGTAATCCAGTTTCATCGAAATGTACAAAATTGTCTAAAACGTCTCTAAATGCGATTTGAAGCTATTTTGTGCACTTTGTCGTTTTTGTGTGAAAAGTTTTTTCGAAATGCACAAAATGGTCTAAAACGTCTCCAATTGCGATTTGAAGTTATTTTGTGCACTTTGATGTTTTGTGTGAAAAGTTTTATCGAAATGCTCAAAATGGTCTAAAACGGTTTCAAATGTGATTTTAAGCAGTTTGATATTTTTGTGTAATCAAGTTTCATCGAAATGCACAAAATGGTCTAAAACGTCTGCAAATGCGATTTAAAGCTATTTTGTGCACTTTAATGTTTTGTGTGAAAAGTTTTATCGAAATTCTCAAAATGGTCTAAAACGGTTTCAAATGTGATTTTAAGCACTTTGATGTTTTTGTGTAATCAAGTTTCATCGAAATGCACAAAATGGTCTAAAACGTCTCCAAATGCGATTTGAAGCAATTTTGTGCACTTTGATGTTTTGTGTAATCCAGTTTCATCGAAATGTACAAAATTGTCTAAAACGTCTCTAAATGCGATTTGAAGCTATTTTGTGCACTTTGTCGTTTTTGTGTGAAAAGTTTCATCGAAATGCACAAAATGGTCTAAAACGTCTCCAATTGCGATTTGAAGTTATTTTGTGCACTTTGATGTTTTGTGTGAAAAGTTTTATCGAAATGCTCAAAATGGTCTAAAACGGTTTCAAATGTGATTTTAAGCACTTTGATATTTTTGTGTAATCAAGTTTCATCGAAATGCACAAAATGGTCTAGAACGTCTGCAAATGCAATTTAAAGCTATTTTGTGCACTTTAATGTTTTGTGTGAAAAGTTTTATCGAAATTCTCAAAATGGTCTAAAACGGTTTCAAATGTGATTTTAAGCACTTTGATGTTTTTGTGTAATCAAGTTTTTTCGAAATGCACAACATGGTCTATTTAAAACGTCTCCAAATGCGATTTGAAGCTATTTTGTGCACTTTGATGTTTTTGTGTGAAAAGTTTCAATGAAATGCACAAAATGGTCTAAAACGTCTCTAAATGCGATTTGAAGCTATTTTGTGCACTTTGATGTTTTTTTCTGAAAAGTTTCATCGAAAGGCACAAAATTGTCTAAAACGTCTCTAAATGCGATTTGAAGCTATTTTGTGCACTTTGTCGTTTTTGTGTGAAAAGTTTCATCGAAATTCCCAAAATGGTCTAAAACATCTCCAAATACGATTTGAAGCAATTTTGTGCACTTTGATGTTTTTGTGTGAAAAGTTTCATCGAAATGCACAAAATGGTCTAAAACGTCTGCAAATGCGATTTGAAGCTATTTTGTGCACTTTGTCGTTTTTGTGTGAAAAGTTTTTTCGAAATGCACAAAATGGTCTAAAACGTCTCCAAATGCGATTTGAAGCAATTTTGTGCACTTTGATGTTTTGTGTAATCCAGTTTCATCGAAATGTACAAAATTGTCTAAAACGTCTCTAAATGCGATTTGAAGCTATTTTGTGCACTTTGTCGTTTTTGTGTGAAAAGTTTTTTCGAAATGCACAAAATGGTCTAAAACGTCTCCAAATGCGATTTGAAGCAATTTTGTGCACTTTGATGTTTTGTGTAATCCAGTTTCATCGAAATGTACAAAATTGTCTAAAACGTCTCTAAATGGGATTTGAAGCTATTTTGTGCACTTTGTCGTTTTTGTGTGAAAAGTTTTTTCGAAATGCACAAAATGGTTTAAAACGTCTCCAATTGCGATTTGAAGTTATTTTGTGCACTTTGATGTTTTGTGTGAAAAGTTTTATCGAAATGCTCAAAATGGTCTAAAACGGTTTCAAATGTGATTTTAAGCACTTTGATATTTTTGTGTAATCAAGTTTCATCGAAATGCACAAAATGGTCTAAAACGTCTGCAAATGCGATTTAAAGCTATTTTGTGCACTTTAATGTTTTGTGTGAAAAGTTTTATCGAAATTCTCAAAATGGTCTAAAACGGTTTCAAATGTGATTTTAAGCACTTTGATGTTTTTGTGTAATCAAGTTTCATCGAAATGCACAAAATGGTTTAAAACGTCTGCAAATGCGATTTGAAGCTATTTTGAGCACTTTGATGTTTTTGTGTGAAAAGTTTCATCGAAATGCACAAAATTGTCTAAAACGTCTCCAAATACGATATTAAGCTATTGTATGCACTTTAATATTTTTGTGTGAAAAGTTTCATCGAAATGCACAAAATGGTCTCTAAAACGTCTGCAAATGCGATTTGAAGCTATTTTGTGCACTTTGTCGTTTTTGTGTGAAAAGTTTTTTCGAAATGCACAAAATGGTCTAAAACGTCTCCAAATGCGATTTGAAGCAATTTTGTGCACTTTGATGTTTTGTGTAATCCAGTTTCATCGAAATGTACAAAATTGTCTAAAACGTCTCTAAATGCGATTTGAAGCTATTTTGTGCACTTTGTCGTTTTTGTGTGAAAAGTTTTTTCGAAATGCACAAAATGGTCTAAAACGTCTCCAATTGCGATTTGAAGTTATTTTGTGCACTTTGATGTTTTGTGTGAAAAGTTTTATCGAAATGCTCAAAATGGTCTAAAACGGTTTCAAATGTGATTTTAAGCACTTTGATATTTTTGTATAATCAAGTTAAATCGAAATGCACAAAATGGTCTAAAACGTCTGCAAATGCGATTTAAAGCTATTTTGTGCACTTTAATGTTTTGTGTGAAAAGTTTTATCGAAATTCTCAAAATGGTCTAAAACGGTTTCAAATGTGATTAAAAGCACTTTGATGTTTTTGTGTAATCAAGTTTCATCGAAAAGCACAAAATGGTTTAAAACGTCTGCAAATGCGATTTGAAGCTATTTAGTGCACTTTGATGTTTTTGTGTGAAAAGTTTCATCGAAATGCACAAAATTGTCTAAAACGTTTCCAAATACGATATTAAGCTATTGTATGCACTTTGATATTTTTGAGTGAAAAGTTTTTTCGAAATGCACAAAATGGTCTAAAACGTCTCCAAATGCGATTTAAAGCTATTTTGTGTCTCCAATTGCGATTTGAAGTTATTTTGTGCACTTTGATGTTTTGTGTGAAAAGTTTTATCGAAATTCTCAAAATGGTCTAAAACGGTTTCAAATGTGATTTTAAGCACTTTGATGTTTTTGCGTAATCAAGTTTTTTCGAAATGCACAACATGGTCTAAAACGTCTCCAAATGCGATTTGAAGCAATTTTGTGCACTTTGATGTTTTTGTGTGAAAAGTTTCATCGAAATGCACAAAATGGTCTAAAACGTCTGCAAATGCGATTTGAAGCTATTTTGTGCACTTTGATGTTTTTTTGTGAAAAGTTTCATCGAAAGGCACTAAATTGTCTAAAACGTCTCTAAATGCGATTTGAAGCTATTTTGTGCACTTTGTCGTTTTTGTGTGAAAAGTTTCATCGAAATGCACAAAATGGTCTAAAACGTCTCCAAATGCGATTTGAAGTTATTTTGTGCACTTTGATGTTTTGTGTGAAAAGTTTTATCGAAATGCTCAAAATGGTCTAAAACGGTTTCAAATGTGATTTTAAGCACTTTGATATTTTTGTGTAATCAAGTTTCATCGAAATGCACAAAATTGTCTAAAAATGCGATTTGAAGCTATTTTGTGCACTTTGATGTTTTTGTGTGAAAAGTTTCATCGAAATGCACAAAATGGTCTAAAACGTCTCCAAATATGATATTAAGCTATTGTATGCACTTTGTTGTTTTTATCTGAAAAGTTTTCACGAAATGCACAAAATGATCTAAAACGTCTCTAAATGCGATTTGAAGTTATTTTGTGCACTTTAATGTTTTGTGTGAAAAGTTTTATCGAAAAGCACAAAATGGTCTAAAACGTCTCCAAATGCGATTTGAAGCTATTTTGTGCACTTTGATGTTTTGTGTGAAAAGTTTCACCAAAATGCAAAAAATGGTCTAAAACGTCTCCAAATCCGTTTTGAAGCTAATCTAAGCACTTTGATGTTTTTATGTTAAACAGGTTTTTTCGAAATGCACAAAATGGTCTAAAACGTCTCCAAATACGATTTGAAGCTCTTTTGTGCACTTTGATGTTTTGTGTAATAAGTTTTATAGAAACGCACAAAATGGTCTAAAACGGTTTCAAATGTGATTTTAAGCACTTTGATATTTTTGTTTAACCAAGTTTCATCGAAATGCACAAAATGGTCTAAAACGTCTCCAAATGCGATTTGAAGCTGTTTTTGTGTGAAAAGTTTTTTCGAAATACACAAAATGGTCTAAAACGTCTCCAAATGCGATTTGGAGCTCTTTTGTGCACTTTGATGTTTTGTGTCAAAAGTTTTATAGAAATGCTCGAAATGGTCTAAAACGGTATCAAATGTGATTTTAAGCACTTTCATGTTTTTGTGTAGCCAAGTTTCATCGAAATGCACAAAAAAATCTAAAACGTCTCCAAATGCGATTTAAAGCTATTTTGTGCAGTTTAATATTTTGTGTGAAAAGTTTAATCGAAATTCTCAAAATGGTCTAAAACGGTTTCAAATGTGATTTTAAGCACTTTGATGTTTTTGTGTTATCAAGTTTCATCGAAATGCACAAAATGGTTTAAAACGTCTGCAAATGCGATTTGAAGCTATTTTGTGCACTTTGATGTTTTGTGTAATCCAGTTTCATCGAAATGTACAAAATTGTCTAAAACGTCTCTAAATGCGATTTGAAGCTATTTTGTGCACTTTGTCGTTTTTGTGTGAAAAGTTTCATCGAAATGCTCAAAATGGTCTAAAACGTCTCCAAATGCGATTTGAAGCTATTTTGTGCACTTTGATGTTTTTGTGTGAAAAGTTTCATCGAAATGCACAAAATGGTCTTAAACGGTTTCAAATGTGATTTTAAGCACTTTGATATTTTTGTGTAATCAAGTTTTTTCGAAATGCACAAAATGGTCTAAAACGTCTCCAAATGCGATTTAAAGCTATTTTGTGCACTTTAATGTTTTGTGTGAAAAGTTTTATCGAAATGCTCAAAATGGTCTAAAACGGTTTCAAATGTGATTTTAAGCACCTTGATGTTTTTGTGTAATCAAGTTTTATCGAAATGCACAAAATGGTTTAAAACGTCTGGAAATGCGATTTGAAGCTATTTTGTGCACTTTGATGTTTTTTGTAATCCAGTTTCATCGAAATGTACAAAATTGTCTAAAACCTCTCAAAATGCGATTTGAAGCTATTTTGTGCACTTTGTCGTTTTTATGTGAAAAGTTTCATCGAAATGCTTAAAATGGTCTAAAACGTCTACAAATGCGATTTGAAGCTATTTTGTGCACTTTGATGTTTTTGTGTGAAAAGTTTCATCGAAATGCACAAAATGGTCTAAAACGGTTTCAAATGTGATTTGAAGCAATTTTGTGCACTTTGATGTTTTGTGTAATCCAGTTTCATCGAAATGTACAAAATTGTCTAAAACGTCTCTAAATGCGATTTGAAGCTATTTTGTGCACTTTGTCGTTTTTGTGTGAAAAGTTTTTTCGAAATGCACAAAATGGTCTAAAACGTCTCCAATTGCGATTTGAAGTTATTTTGTGCACTTTGATGTTTTGTGTGAAAAGTTTTATCGAAATGCTCAAAATGGTCTAAAACGGTTTCAAATGTGATTTTAAGCACTTTGATATTTTTGTGTAATCAAGTTTCATCGAAATGCACAAAATGGTCTAAAACGTCTGCAAATGCGATTTAAAGCTATTTTGTGCACTTTAATGTTTTGTGTGAAAAGTTTTATCGAAATTCTCAAAATGGTCTAAAACGGTTTCAAATGTGATTTTAAGCACTTTGATGTTTTTGTGTAATCAAGTTTCATCGAAATGCACAAAATGGTTTAAAACGTCTGCAAACGCGATTTGAAGCTATTTTGTGCACTTTGATGTTTTTGTGTGAAAAGTTTCATCGAAATGCACAAAATTGTCTAAAACGTCTCCAAATACGATATTAAGCTATTGTATGCACTTTGATGTTTTTGAGTGAAAAGTTTTTTCGAAATGCACAAAATGTTCTAAAACGTCTCCAAATGCGATTTGGAGCTCTTTTGTGCACTTTAATTTTTTTTGTGTAAAAAGTTTGCTATTTTGTGCACTTTTAATGTTTTGTGTGAAAAGTTTTATCGAAATGCTCAAAATTGTCTAAAACGGTTTCAAATGTGATTTTAAGCACTTTGATATTTTTGTGTAATCAAGTTTTTTCGAAATGCACAACATGGTCTAAAACGTCTCCAAATGCGATTTGAAGCTATTTTGTGCACTTTGATGTTTTTGTGTGAAAAGTTTCATCGAAATGCACAAAATGGTCTAAAACGTCTCTAAATGCGATTTGAAGCTATTTTGTGCACTTTGATGTTTTTGTGTGAAAAGTTTCATCGAAATGCACAAAATGGTCTAAAACGTCTCTAAATGCGATTTGAAGATATTTTGTGCACTTTGTCGTTTTTGTGTGAAAAGTTTCATCGAAATGCTCAAAATGGTCTAAAACGTCTCCAAATGCGATTTGAAGCTATTTTGTGCACTTTGATGTTTTTTTCTGAAAAGTTTCATCGAAATGCACAAAATGGTCTAAAACGTCTCTAAATACGATTTGAAGCTTTTTTGTGCACTTTGATGTTTTTGTGTGAAAAGTTTCATCGAAATGCACAAAATGGTCTAAAACGTCTCTAAATGCGATTTGAAGCTATTTTGTGCACTTTGATGTTTTTTTGTGAAAAGTTTCATCGAAATGCACAAAATGGTCTAAAACGTCTCTAAATGCGATTTGAAGCTATTTTGTGCACTTTGTCGTTTTTGTGTGAAAAGTTTCATCGAAATGCATTTCGATGAAACTTGATTACACAAAAATATAAAAGTGCTTAAAATCACATTTGAAACCGTTTTAGACCATTTTGAGCATTTCGATAAAACTTTTCACACAAAACATCAAAGTGCACAAAATAACTTCAAATCGCAATTGGAGACGTTTTAGACCATTTTGTGCATTTCGATGAAACTTTTCACACAAAAACGACAAAGTGCACAAAATAGCTTCAAATCGCATTTAGAGACGTTTTAGACAATTTTGTACATTTCGATGAAACTGGATTACACAAAACATCAAAGTGCACAAAATTGCTTCAAATCGCATTTGGAGACGTTTTAGAACATTTTGTGCATTTCGATGAAACTTTTCACACAAAAACATCAATGTGCACAAAATTGCTTCAAATCGCATTTGGAGACGTTTTAGACAATTTTGTGCCTTTCGATGAAACTTTTCACAAAAAAACATCAAAGTGCACAAAATAGCTTCAAATCGCATTTGCAGACGTTTTAGACGATTTTGTGCATTTCGATGAAACTTTTCACACAAAAAAATGAAAGTGCACAAAATTGCTTCAAATCGCATTTGGAGACGTTTTAGACCATTTTGAGCATTTCGATGAAACTTTTCACACAAAAACATCAAAGTGCACAAAATAGCTTCAAATCGCATTTGCAGACGTTTTAGACCATTTTGTGCATTTCGATGAAACTTTTCACACAAAAACATCAAAGTGCACAAAATTGCTTCAAATCGCATTTGGAGACGTTTTAGACCATTTTGAGCATTTCGATGAAACTTTTCACACAAAAACGACAAAGTGCACAAAATAGCTTCAAATCGCATTTAGAGACGTTTTAGACCATTTTGTGCATTTCGATGAAACTTTTCACACAAAAACATCAAAGTGCACAAAATAGCTTCAAATCGCATTTAGAGACGTTTTAGACCATTTTGTGTATTTCGATGAAACTTTTCACACAAAAACATCAAAGTGCACAAAATAGCTTCAAATCGCATTTGGAGACGTTTTAGACCATGTTGTGCATTTCGAAAAAACTTGATTACACAAAAATATCAAAGTGCTTAAAATCACATTTGAAACCGTTTTAGACAATTTTGAGCATTTCGATAAAACTTTTCACACAAAACATTAAGGTGCACAAAATAGCAAACTTTTTACACAAAACATCAAAGTGCACAAAAGAGCTCCAAATCGCATTTGGAGACGTTTTAGACCATTTTGTGCATTTCGAAAAAACTTTTCACTCAAAAACATCAAAGTGCATACAATAGTTTAATATCGTATTTGGAGACGTTTTAGACAATTTTGTGCATTTCGATGAAACTTTTCACACAAAAACATCAAAGTGCACAAAAGAGCTTCAAATCGCATTTGCAGACGTTTTAAACCATTTAGTGCATTTCGATGAAACTTGATTACACAAAAACATCAAAGTTCTTAAAATCACATTTGAAACCGTTTTAGACCATTTTGAGAATTTCGATAAAACTTTTCACACAAAACATTAAAGTGCACAAAATAGCTTTAAATCGCATTTGCAGACGTTTTAGACCATTTTGTGCAGTTCGATGAAACTTGATTACACAAAAATATCAAAGTGCTTAAAATCACATTTGAAACCGTTTTAGACCATTTTGAGCATTTCGATAAAACTTTTCACACAAAACATCAAAGTGCACAAAATAACTTCAAATCGCAATTGGAGACGTTTTAGACCATTTTGTGCATTTCGATGAAACTTTTCACACAAAAACGACAAAGTGCACAAAATAGCTTCAAATCGCATTTAGAGACGTTTTAGACAATTTTATACATTTCGATGAAACTGGATTACACAAAACATCAAAGTGCACAAAATTGCTTCAAATCGAATTTGGAGACGTTTTAGACCATTTTGTGCATTTCGAAAAAACTTTTCACACAAAAACGACAAAGTGCACAAAATAGCTTCAAATCGCATTTGCAGACGTTTTAGACCATTTTGTGCATTTCGATGAAACTTTTCACACAAAAACATCAAAGTGCACAAAATTGCTTCAAATCGCATTTGGAGACGTTTTAGACCATTTTGAGCATTTCGATGAAACTTTTCACACAAAAACGACAAAGTGCACAAAATAGCTTCAAATCGCATTTAGAGACGTTTTAGACAATTTTGTGCCTTTCGATGAAACTTTTCACAAAAAAACATCAAAGTGCACAAAATAGCTTCAAATCGCATTTGCAGACGTTTTAGACCATTTTGTGCATTTCGATGAAACTTTTCACACAAAAACATCAAAGTGCACAAAATTGCTTCAAATCGCATTTGGAGACGTTTTAGACCATTTTGAGCATTTCGATGGAACTTTTCACACAAAAACGACAAAGTGCACAAAATAGCTTCAAATCGCATTTAGAGACGTTTTAGACCATTTTGTGCATTTCGATGAAACTTTTCACAAAAAAACATCAAAGTGCACAAAATAGCTTCAAATCGCATTTAGAGACGTTTTAGACCATTTTGTGCATTTCGATGAAACTTTTCACACAAAAACATCAAAGTGCACAAAATAGCTTCAAATCGCATTTAGAGACGTTTTAGACCATTTTGTGCATTTCGATGAAACTTTTCACACAAAAACATCAAAGTGCACAAAATAGCTTCAAATCGCATTTGGAGACGTTTTAGACCATGTTGTGCATTTCGAAAAAACTTGATTACACAAAAACATCAAAGTGCTTAAAATCACATTTGAAACCGTTTTAGACCATTTTGAGAATTTCGATAAAACTTTTACACAAAACATTAAAGTGCACAAAATAGCTTTAAATCGCATTTGCAGACGTTTTAGACCATTTTGTGCATTTCGATGAAACTGGATTACACAAAACATCAAAGTGCACAAAATAGCTTCAAATCGCATTTGGAGACGTTTTAGACCATTTTGTGCATTTCGAAAAAACTTTTCACACAAAAACGACAAAGTGCACAAAATAGCTTCAAATCACATTTGAAACCGTTTTAGACCATTTTGAGCATTTCGATAAAACTTTTCACACAAAACATCAAAGTGCACAAAATAACTTCAAATCGCAATTGGAGACGTTTTAGACCATTTTGTGCATTTCGATGAAACTTTTCACACAAAAACGACAAAGTGCACAAAATAGCTTCAAATCGCATTTAGAGACGTTTTAGACAATTTTATACATTTCGATGAAACTGGATTACACAAAACATCAAAGTGCACAAAATTGCTTCAAATCGCATTTGGAGACGTTTTAGACCATTTTGTGCATTTCGAAAAAACTTTTCACACAAAAACGACAAAGTGCACAAAATAGCTTCAAATCGCATTTGCAGACGTTTTAGACCATTTTGTGCATTTCGATGAAACTTTTCACACAAAAACATCAAAGTGCACAAAATTGCTTCAAATCGCATTTGGAGACGTTTTAGACCATTTTGAGCATTTCGATGAAACTTTTCACACAAAAACGACAAAGTGCACAAAATAGCTTCAAATCGCAATTGGAGACGTTTTAGACCATTTTGTGCATTTCGATGAAACTTTTCACACAAAAACGACAAAGTGCACAAAATAGCTTCAAATCGCATTTGCAGACGTTTTAGACCATTTTGTGCATTTCGATGAAACTTTTCACACAAAAACATCAAAGTGCACAAAATTGCTTCAAATCACATTTAGAGACGTTTTAGACAATTTTGTGCCTTTCGATGAAACTTTTCACAAAAAAACATCAAAGTGCACAAAATAGCTTCAAATCGCATTTGCAGACGTTTTAGACCATTTTGTGCATTTCGATGAAACTTTTCACACAAAAACATCAAAGTGCACAAAATTGCTTCAAATCACATTTGGAGACGTTTTAGACCATTTTGAGCATTTCGATGGAACTTTTCACACAAAAACGACAAAGTGCACAAAATAGCTTCAAATCGCATTTAGAGACGTTTTAGACCATTTTGTGCATTTCGATGAAACTTTTCACAAAAAAACATCAAAGTGCACAAAATAGCTTCAAATCGCATTTAGAGACGTTTTAGACCATTTTGTGCATTTCGATGAAACTTTTCACACAAAAACATCAAAGTGCACAAAATAGCTTCAAATCGCATTTAGAGACGTTTTAGACCATTTTGTGCATTTCGATGAAACTTTTCACACAAAAACATCAAAGTGCACAAAATAGCTTCAAATCGCATTTGGAGACGTTTTAGACCATGTTGTGCATTTCGAAAAAACTTGATTACACAAAAACATCAAAGTGCTTAAAATCACATTTGAAACCGTTTTAGACCATTTTGAGAATTTCGATAAAACTTTTACACAAAACATTAAAGTGCACAAAATAGCTTTAAATCGCATTTGCAGACGTTTTAGACCATTTTGTGCATTTCGATGAAACTGGATTACACAAAACATCAAAGTGCACAAAATAGCTTCAAATCGCATTTGGAGACGTTTTAGACCATTTTGTGCATTTCGAAAAAACTTTTCACACAAAAACGACAAAGTGCACAAAATAGCTTCAAATCACATTTGAAACCGTTTTAGACCATTTTGAGAATTTCGATAAAACTTTTACACAAAACATTAAAGTGCACAAAATAGCTTTAAATCGCATTTGCAGACGTTTTAGACCATTTTGTGCATTTCGATGAAACTTGATTACACAAAAATATCAAAGTGCTTAAAATCACATTTGAAACCGTTTTAGACCATTTTGAGCATTTCGATAAAACTTTTCACACAAAACATCAAAGTGCACAAAATAACTTCAAATCGCAATTGGAGACGTTTTAGACCATTTTGTGCATTTCGATGAAACTTTTCACACAAAAACGACAAAGTGCACAAAATAGCTTCAAATCGCATTTAGAGACGTTTTAGACAATTTTGTACATTTCGATGAAACTGGATTACACAAAACATCAAAGTGCACAAAATTGCTTCAAATCGCATTTGGAGACGTTTTAGACCATTTTGTGCATTTCGAAAAAACTTTTCACACAAAAACGACAAAGTGCACAAAATAGCTTCAAATCGCATTTGCAGACGTTTTAGACCATTTTGTGCATTTCGATGAAACTTTTCACACAAAAACATCAAAGTGCACAAAATTGCTTCAAATCGCATTTGGAGACGTTTTAGACAATTTTGTGCCTTTCGATGAAACTTTTCACACAAAAACGACAAAGTGCACAAAA
This sequence comes from Antedon mediterranea, assembly GCF_964355755.1. Lineage (NCBI taxonomy): Eukaryota > Metazoa > Echinodermata > Crinoidea > Comatulida > Antedonidae > Antedon > Antedon mediterranea. The sequence continues at coordinate 145,736 of NW_027306095.1, forward strand.
TAGCTTCAAATCGCATTTGCAGACGTTTTAGACCATTTTGTGCATTTCGATGAAACTTTTCACACAAAAACATCAAAGTGCACAAAATTGCTTCAAATCGCATTTGGAGACGTTTTAGACCATTTTGAGCATTTCGATGAAACTTTTCACACAAAAACGACAAAGTCCACAAAATAGCTTCAAATCGCATTTAGAGACGTTTTAGACCATTTTGTGCATTTCGATGAAACTTTTCACAAAAAAACATCAAAGTGCACAAAATAGCTTCAAATCGCATTTAGAGACGTTTTAGACCATTTTGTGCATTTCGATGAAACTTTTCAGAAAAAAACATCAAAGTGCACAAAATAGCTTCAAATCGCATTTGGAGACGTTTTAGACCATTTTGAGCATTTCGATGAAACTTTTCACACAAAAACGACAAAGTGCACAAAATAGCTTCAAATCGCATTTAGAGACGTTTTAGACCATTTTGTGCATTTCGATGAAACTTTTCACAAAAAAACATCAAAGTGCACAAAATAGCTTCAAATCGCGATGAAAAGTTTCATCGAAATGCACAAAATGGTCTAAAACGTCTCTAAATGCGATTTGAAGCTATTTTGTGCACTTTGATGTTTTTTGTGAAAAGTTTCATCGAAATGCACAAAATTGTCTAAAACGTCTCTAAATCCGATTTGAAGCTATTTTGTGCACTTTGTCGTTTTTGTGTGAAAAGTTTCATCGAAATGCTCAAAATGGTCTAAAACGTCTCCAAATGCGATTTGAAGCAATTTTGTGCACTTTGATGTTTTTGTGTGAAAAGTTTCATCGAAATGCACAAAATGGTCTAAAACGTCTGCAAATGCGATTTGAAGCTATTTTGTGCACTTTGTCGTTTTTGTGTGAAAAGTTTTTTCGAAATGCACAAAATGGTCTAAAACGTCTCCAATTGCGATTTGAAGTTATTTTGTGCACTTTGGTGTTTTGTGTGAAAAGTTTTATCGAAATGCTCAAAATGGTCTAAAACGGTTTCAAATGTGATTTTAAGCACTTTGATATTTTTGTGTAATCAAGTTTCATCGAAATGCACAAAATGGTCTAAAACGTCTGCAAATGCGATTTAAAGCTATTTTGTGCACTTTAATGTTTTGTGTGAAAAGTTTTATCGAAATTCTCAAAATGGTCTAAAACGGTTTCAAATGTCATTTTAAGCACTTTGAGGTTTTTGTGTAATCAAGTTTCATCGAAATGCACAAAATGGTTTAAAACGTCTGCAAATGCGATTTGAAGCTATTTTGTGCACTTTGATGTTTTTGTGTGAAAAGTTTCATCGAAATGCACAAAATTGTCTAAAACGTCTCCAAATACGATATTAAGCTATTGTATGCACTTTGATGTTTTTGAGTGAAAAGTTTTTTCGAAATGCACAAAATGGTCTAAAACGTCTCCCAATGCGATTTGGAGCTCTTTTGTGCACTTTGATGTTTTGTGTAAAAAGTTTGCTATTTTGTGCACTTTAATGTTTTGTGTGAGAAGTTTTATCGAAATGCTCAAAATTGTCTAAAACGGTTTCAAATGTGATTTTAAGCACTTTGATATTTTTGTGTAATCAAGTTTTTTCGAAATTCACAAAATGGTCTAAAACGTCTGCAAATGCGATTTAAAGCTATTTTGTGCACTTTAATGTTTTGTGTGAAAAGTTTTATCGAAATTCTCAAAATGGTCTAAAACGGTTTCAAATGTGATTTTAAGCACTTTGATGTTTTTGTGTAATCAAGTTTCATCGAAATACACTAAATGGTTTAAAACGTCTGCAATTGCGATTTGAAGCACAAAATTGTCTAAAACGTCTCCAAATACGATATTAAGCTATTTTGTGCACTTTGATGTTTTTGTGTGAAAAGTTTCATCGAAATGCACAAAATGGTCTAAAACGTCTCTAAATGCGATTTGAAGCTATTTTGTGCACTTTGATGTTTTTGTGTGAAAAGTTTCATCGAAATGCACAAAATGGTCTAAAACGTCTCTAAATGCGATTTGAAGCTATTTTGTGCACTTTGATGTTTTTTTGTGAAAAGTTTCATCGAAATGCACAAAATGGTCTAAAACGTCTCTAAATGCGATTTGAAGCTATTTTGTGCACTTTGTCGTTTTTGTGTGAAAAGTTTCATCGAAATGCTCAAAATGGTCTAAAACGTCTCCAAATGCGATTTGAAGCAATTTTGTGCAATTTGATGTTTTTGTGTGAAAAGTTTCATCGAAATGCACAAAATGGTCTAAAACGTCTGCAAATGCGATTTGAAGCTATTTTGTGCACTTTGATGTTTTTTTGTGAAAAGTTTCATCGAAAGGCACAAAATTGTCTAAAACGTCTCTAAATGCGATTTGAAGCTATTTTGTGCACTTTGTCGTTTTTGTGTGAAAAGTTTCATCGAAATTCTCAAAATGGTCTAAAACGTCTCCAAATGCGATTTGAAGCAATTTTGTGCACTTTGATGTTTTTGTGTGAAAAGTTTCATCGAAATGCACAAAATGGTCTAAAACGTCTGCAAATGCGATTTGAAGCTATTTTGTGCACTTTGTCGTTTTTGTGTGAAAAGTTTTTTTGAAATGCACAAAATGGTCTAAAACGTCTCCAAATGCGATTTGAAGCAATTTTGTGCACTTTGATGATGTTTTGTGTAATCCAGTTTCATCGAAATGTACAAAATTGTCTAAAACGTCTCTAAATGCGATTTGAAGCTATTTTGTGCACTTTGTCGTTTTTGCGTGAAAAGTTTTTTCGAAATGCACAAAATGGTCTAAAACGTCTCCAAATGCGATTTGAAGCAATTTTGTGCACTTTGATGTTTTGTGTAATCCAGTTTCATCGAAATGTACAAAATTGTCTAAAACGTCTCTAAATGCGATTTGAAGCTATTTTGTGCACTTTGTCGTTTTTGTGTGAAAAGTTTTTTCGAAATGCTCAAAATTGTCTAAAACGGTTTTAAATGTGATTTTAAGCACTTTGATATTTTTGTGTAATCAAGTTTTTTCGAAATGCACAACATGGTCTAAAACGTCTCCAAATGCGATTTGAAGCTATTTTGTGCACTTTGATGTTTTTGTGTGAAAAGTTTCATCGAAATGCACAAAATGGTCTAAAACGTCTCTAAATGCGATTTGAAGCTATTTTGTGCACTTTGATGTTTTTGTGTGAAAAGTTTCATCGAAATGCACAAAATGGTCTAAAACGTCTCTAAATGCGATTTGAAGCTATTTTGTGCACTTTGATGTTTTTTTGTGAAAAGTTTCATCGAAATGCACAAAATGGTCTAAAACGTCTCCAAATGCGATTTGAAGCTATTTTGTGCACTTTGTCGTTTTTGTGTGAAAAGTTTCATCGAAATGCTCAAAATGGTCTAAAACGTCTCCAAATGCGATTTGAAGCAATTTTGTGCAATTTGATGTTTTTGTGTGAAAAGTTTCATCGAAATGCACAAAATGGTCTAAAACGTCTGCAAATGCGATTTGAAGCTATTTTGTGCACTTTGATGTTTTTTTTGTGAAAAGTTTCATCGAAATGCACAAAATTGTCTAAAACGTCTCCAAATACGATATTAAGCTATTTTGTGCACTTGGATGTTTTTGTGTGAAAAGTTTCATCGAAATGCACAAAATGGTCTAAAACGTCTGCAAATGCGATTTGAAGCTATTTTGTGCACTTTGATGTTTTTTTGTGAAAAGTTTCATCGAAATGCACAAAATGGTCTAAAACGTCTCTAAATGCGATTTGAAGCTATTTTGTGCACTTTGTCGTTTTTGTGTGAAAAGTTTCATCGAAATGCTCAAAATGGTCTAAAACGTCTCCAAATGCGATTTGAAGAAATTTTGTGCACTTTGATGTTTTTGTGTGAAAAGTTTCATCGAAATGCACAAAATGGTCTAAAACGTCTGCAAATGCGATTTGAAGCTATTTTGTGCACTTTGTCGTTTTTGTGTGAAAAGTTTTTTCGAAATGCACAAAATGGTCTAAAACGTCTCCAAATGCGATTTGAAGCAATTTTGTGCACTTTGATGTTTTGTGTAATCCAGTTTCATCGAAATGTACAAAATTGTCAAAAACGTCTCTAAATGCGATTTGAAGCTATTTTGTGCACTTTGTCGTTTTTGTGTGAAAAGTTTTTTCGAAATGCACAAAATGGTCTAAAACGTCTCCAATTGCGATTTGAAGTTATTTTGTGCACTTTGATGTTTTGTGTGAAAAGTTTTATCGAAATGCTCAAAATGGTCTAAAACGGTTTCAAATGTGATTTTAAGCACCTTGATATTTTTGTATAATCAAGTTAAATCGAAATAGACAAAATGGTCTAAAACGTCTGCAAATGCGATTTAAAGCTATTTTGTGCACTTTAATGTTTTGTGTGAAAAGTTTTATCGAAATTCTCAAAATGGTCTAAAACGGTTTCAAATGTGATTTTAAGCACTTTGATGTTTTTGTGTAATCAAGTTTCATCGAAAAGCACAAAATGGTTTAAAACGTCTGAAGCTATTTTGTGCACTTTGATGTTTTTGTGTGAAAAGTTTCATCGAAATGCACAAAATTGTCTAAAACGTTTCCAAATACGATATTAAGCTATTGTATGCACTTTGATGTTTTTGAGTGAAAAGTTTTTTCGAAATGCACAAAATGGTCTAAAACGTCTCCAAATGCGATTTGAAGCTATTTTGTGCACTTTGATGTTTTTTTCTGAAAAGTTTCATCGAAATGCACAAAATGGTCTAAAACGTCTCTAAATGCGATTTGAAGCTATTTTGTGCACTTTGATGTTTTTGTGTGAAAAGTTTCATCGAAATGCACAAAATGGTCTAAAACGTCTCTAAATGCGATTTGAAGTTATTTTGTGCACTTTGATGTTTTGTGTGAAAAGTTTTATCGAAATGCTCAAAATGGTCTAAAACGGTTTCAAATGTGATTTTAAGCACTTTGATATTTTTGTGTAATCAAGTTTCATCGAAATGCACAAAATGGTCTAAAACGTCTCCAAATGCGATTTGAAGCTATTTTGTGCACTTTGATGTTTTGTGTGAAAAGTTTTATCGAAATTCTCAAAATGGTCTAAAACGGTTTCAAATGTGATTTTAAGCACTTTTATGTTTTTGTGTAATCAAGTTTCATCGAAATGCACAAAATGGTTTAAAACGTCTGCAAATGCGATTTGAAGCTATTTTGTGCACTTTGATGTTTTTGTGTGAAAAGTTTCATCGAAATGCACAAAATTGTCTAAAACGTTTCCAAATACGATATTAAGCTATTGTATGCACTTTGATGTTTTTGAGTGAAAAGTTTTTTCGAAATGCACAAAATGGTCTAAAACGTCTCCAAATGCGATTTGGAGCTCTTTTGTGCACTTTGATGTTTTGTGTAAAAAGTTTGCTATTTTGTGCACTTTAATGTTTTGTGTGAAAAGTTTTATCGAAATGCTCAAAATTGTCTAAAACGGTTTCAAATGTGATTTTAAGCACTTTGATATTTTTGTGTAATCAAGTTTCATCGAAATGCACAAAATGGTCTAAAACGTCTGCAAATGCGATTTAAAGCTATTTTGTGCACTTTGATGTTTTTGTGTGAAAAGTTTCATCGAAATGCACAAAATGGTCTAAAACGTCTCTAAATGCGATTTGAAGCTATTTTGTGCACTTTGATGTTTTTTTCTGAAAAGTTTCATCGAAATGCACAAAATGGTCTAAAACGTCTCCAAATGCGATTTGAAGCTATTTTGTGCACTTTGATGTTTTTGTGTGAAAAGTTTATTCGAAATGCACAAAATGGTCTAAAACGTCTCCAAATGCGATTTGAAGTTATTTTGTGCACTTTGATGTTTTGTGTGAAAAGTTTTATCGAAATGCTCAAAATGGTCTAAAACGGTTTCAAATGTGATTTTAAGCACTTTGATATTTTTGTGTAATCAAGTTTCATCGAAATGCTCAAAATGGTCTAAAACGTCTCCAAATGCGATTTGAAGCTATTTTGTGCACTTTGATGTTTTTTTGTGAAAAGTTTCATCGAAATGCACAAAATGGTCTAAAACGTCTCTAAATGCGATTTGAAGCTATTTTGTGCACTTTGATGTTTTTGTGTGAAAAGTTTCATCGAAATGCACAAAATGGTCTAAAACGTCTCTAAATGCGATTTGAAGCTATTTTGTGCACTTTGATGTTTTTTTGTGAAAAGTTTCATCGAAATGCACAAAATGGTCTAAAACGTCTCTAAATGCGATTTGAAGCTATTTTGTGCACTTTGATGTTTTTTTGTGAAAAGTTTCATCGAAATGCACAAAATTGTCTAAAACGTCTCTAAATGCGATTTGAAGCTATTTTGTGCACTTTGTCGTTTTTGTGTGAAAAGTTTCATCGAAATGCACAAAATGGTCTAAAACGTCTGCAAATGCGATTTGAAGCTATTTTGTGCACTTTGTCGTTTTTGTGTGAAAAGTTTTTTCGAAATGCACAAAATGGTCTAAAACGTCTCCAATTGCGATTTGAAGTTATTTTGTGCACTTTGATGTTTTGTGTGAAAAGTTTTATCGAAATGCTCAAAATGGTCTAAAACGGTTTCAAATGTGATTTTAAGCACTTTGATATTTTTGTGTAATCAAGTTTCATCGAAATGCACAAAATGGTCTAAAACGTCTGCAAATGCGATTTAAAGCTATTTTGTGCACTTTAATGTTTTGTGTGAAAAGTTTTATCGAAATTCTCAAAATGGTCTAAAACGGTTTCAAATGTGATTTTAAGCACTTTGATGTTTTTGTGTAATCAAGTTTCATCGAAATGCACAAAATGGTTTAAAACGTCTGCAAATGCGATTTGAAGCTATTTTGTGCACTTTGATGTTTTTGTGTGAAAAGTTTCATCGAAATGCACAAAATTGTCTAAAACGTCTCCAAATACGATATTAAGCTATTTTGTGCACTTTGATGTTTTTGTGTGAAAAGTTTCATCGAAATGCACAAAATGGTCTAAAACGTCTGCAAATGCGATTTGAAGCTATTTTGTGCACTTTGTCGTTTTTGTGTGAAAAGTTTCATCGAAATGCTCAAAATGGTCTAAAACGTCTCCAAATGCGATTTGAAGCAATTTTTTGCACTTTGATGTTTTTGTGTGAAAAGTTTCATCGAAATGCACAAAATGGTCTCTAAAACGTCTGCAAATGCGATTTGAAGCTATTTTGTGCACTTTGTCGTTTTTGTGTGAAAAGTTTTTTCGAAATGCACAAAATGGTCTAAAACGTCTCCAAATGCGATTTGAAGCAATTTTGTGCACTTTGATGTTTTGTGTAATCCAGTTTCATCGAAATGTACAAAATTGTCTAAAACGTCTCTAAATGCGATTTGAAGCTATTTTGTGCACTTTGTCGTTTTTGTGTGAAAAGTTTTTTCGAAATGCACAAAATGGTCTAAAGCGTCTCCAATTGCGATTTGAAGTTATTTTGTGCACTTTGATGTTTTGTGTGAAAAGTTTTATCGAAATGCTCAAAATGGTCTAAAACGGTTTCAAATGTGATTTTAAGCACTTTGATATTTTTGTATAATCAAGTTAAATCGAAATGCACAAAATGGTCTAAAACGTCTGCAAATGCGATTTAAAGCTATTTTGTGCACTTTAATGTTTTGTGTGAAAAGTTTTATCGAAATTCTCAAAATGGTCTAAAACGGTTTCAAATGTGATTTTAAGCACTTTGATGTTTTTGTGTAATCAAGTTTCATCGAAAAGCACAAAATGGTTTAAAACGTCTGCAAATGCGATTTGAAGCTATTTTGTGCACTTTGATGTTTTTGTGTGAAAAGTTTCATCGAAATGCACAAAATGGTCTAAAACGTCTCCAAATGCGATATTAAGCTATTTTGTGCACTTTGATGTTTTTTTCTGAAAAGTTTCATCGAAATGCACAAAATGGTCTAAAACGTCTCTAAATGCGATTTGAAGCTATTTTGTGCACTTTGATGTTTTTGTGTGAAAAGTTTCATCGAAATGCACAAAATGGTCTAAAACGTCTCTAAATGCGATTTGAAGCTATTTTGTGCACTTTGATGTTTTTTTGTGAAAAGTTTCATCGAAATGCACAAAATGGTCTAAAACGTCTCTAAATGCGATTTGAAGCTATTTCGTGCACTTTGTCGTTTTTGTGTGAAAAGTTTCATCGAAATGCACAAAATGGTCTAAAACGTCTCCAAATGCGATTTGAAGCAATTTTGTGCACTTTGATGTTTTTGTGTGAAAAGTTTCATCGAAATGCACAAAATGTTCTAAAACGTCTGCAAATGCGATTTGAAGCTATTTTGTGCACTTTGATGTTTTTTTGTGAAAAGTTTCATCGAAATGCACAAAATTGTCTAAAACGTCTCTAAATGCGATTTGAAGCTATTTTGTGCACTTTGATGTTTTTTTGTGAAAAGTTTCATCGAAATGCACAAAATGGTCTAAAACGTCTCTAAATGCGATTTGAAGCTATTTTGTGCACTTTGATGTTTTTTTTTGAAAAGTTTCATCGAAATGCACAAAATGGTCTAAAACGTCTCTAAATGCGATTTGAAGCTATATTGTGCACTTTGTCGTTTTTGTGTGAAAAGTTTCATCGAAATGCTCAAAATGGTCTAAAACGTCTCCAAATGCGATTTGAAGCAATTTTGTGCACTTTGATGTTTTTGTGTGAAAAGTTTCATCGAAATGCACAAAATGGTCTAAAACGTCTGCAAATGCGATTTGAAGCTATTTTGTGCACTTTGATGTTTTTTTGTGAAAAGTTTCATCGAAAGGCACAAAATTGTCTAAAACGTCTCTAAATGCGATTTGAAGCTATTTTGTGCACTTTGTCGTTTTTGTGTGAAAAGTTTCATCGAAATTCCCAAAATGGTCTAAAACATCTCCAAATGCGATTTGAAGCAATTTTGTGCACTTTGATGTTTTTGTGTGAAAAGTTTCATCGAAATGCACAAAATGGTCTAAAACGTCTGCAAATGCGATTTGAAGCTATTTTGTGCACTTTGTCGTTTTTGTGTGAAAAGTTTTTTCGAAATGCACAAAATGGTCTAAAACGTCTCCAAATGCGATTTGAAGCAATTTTGTGCACTTTGATGTTTTGTGTAATCCAGTTTCATCGAAATGTACAAAATTGTCTAAAACGTCTCTAAATGCGATTTGAAGCTATTTTGTGCACTTTGTCGTTTTTGTGTGAAAAGTTTTTTAGAAATACACAAAATGGTCTAAAACGTCTCCAAATGCGATTTGAAGCAATTTTGTGCACTTTGATGTTTTGTGTAATCCAGTTTCATCGAAATGTACAAAATTGTCTAAAACGTCTCTAAATGCGATTTGAAGCTATTTTGTGCACTTTGTCGTTTTTGTGTGAAAAGTTTTTTCGAAATGCACAAAATGGTCTAAAACGTCTCCAATTGCGATTTGAAGTTATTTTGTGCACTTTGATGTTTTGTGTGAAAAGTTTTATCGAAATGCTCAAAATGGTCTAAAACGGTTTCAAATGTGATTTTAAGCACTTTGATATTTTTATGTAATCAAGTTTCATCGAAATTCACAAAATGGTCTAAAACGTCTGCAAATGCGATTTAAAGCTATTTTGTGCACTTTAATGTTTTGTGTGAAAAGTTTTATCGAAATTCTCAAAATGGTCTAAAACGGTTTCAAATGTGATTTTAAGCACTTTGATGTTTTTGTGTAATCAAGTTTCATCGAAATGCACAAAATGGTTTAAAACGTCTGCAAATGCGATTTGAAGCTATTTTGTGCACTTTGATGTTTTTGTGTGAAAAGTTTCATCGAAATGCACAAAATTGTCTAAAACGTCTCCAAATACGATATTAACCTATTTTGTGCACTTTGATGTTTTTGTGTGAAAAGTTTCATCGAAATGCACAAAATGGTCTAAAACGTCTGCAAATGCGATTTGAAGCTATTTTGTGCACTTTGTCGTTTTTGTGTGAAAAGTTTCATCGAAATGCTCAAAATGGTCTAAAACGTCTCCAAATGCGATTTGAAGCAATTTTGTGCACTTTGATGTTTTTGTGTGAAAAGTTTCATCGAAATGCACAAAATGGTCTCTAAAACGTCTGCAAATGCGATTTGAAGCTATTTTGTGCACTTTGTCGTTTTTGTGTGAAAAGTTTTTTCGAAATGCACAAAATGGTCTAAAACGTCTCCAAATGCGATTTGAAGCAATTTTGTGCACTTTGATGTTTTGTGTAATCCATTTTCATCGAAATGTACAAAATTGTCTAAAACGTCTCTAAATGCGATTTGAAGCTATTTTGTGCACTTTGTCGTTTTTGTGTGAAAAGTTTTTTCGAAATGCACAAAATGGTCTAAAACGTCTCCAATTGCGATTTGAAGTTATTTTGTGCACTTTGATGTTTTGTGTGAAAAGTTTTATCGAAATGCTCAAAATGGTCTAAAACGGTTTCAAATGTGATTTTAAGCACTTTGATATTTTTGTATAATCAAGTTAAATCGAAATAGACAAAATGGTCTAAAACGTCTGCAAATGCGATTTAAAGCTATTTTGTGCACTTTAATGTTTTGTGTGAAAAGTTTTATCGAAATTCTCAAAATGGTCTAAAACGGTTTCAAATGTGATTTTAAGCACTTTGATGTTTTTGTGTAATCAAGTTTCATCGAAAAGCACAAAATGGTTTAAAACGTCTGCAAACGCGATTTGAAGCTATTTTGTGCACTTTGATGTTTTTGTGTGAAAAGTTTCATCGAAATGCACAAAATTGTCTAAAACGTTTCCAAATACGATATTAAGCTATTGTATGCACTTTGATGTTTTTGAGTGAAAAGTTTTTTCGAAATGCACAAAATGGTCTAAAACGTCTCCAAATGCGATTTGAAGCTATTTTGTGCACTTTGATGTTTTTTTCTGAAAAGTTTCATCGAAATGCACAAAATGGTCTAAAACGTCTCTAAATGCGATTTGAAGCTATTTTGTGCACTTTGATGTTTTTGTGTGAAAAGTTTCATCGAAATGCACAAAATGGTCTAAAACGTCTCTAAATGCGATTTGAAGTTATTTTGTGCACTTTGATGTTTTGTGTGAAAAGTTTTATCGAAATGCTCAAAATGGTCTAAAACGGTTTCAAATGTGATTTTAAGCACTTTGATATTTTTGTGTAATCAAGTTTCATCGAAATGCACAAAATGGTCTAAAACGTCTCCAAATGCGATTTGAAGCTATTTTGTGCACTTTAATGTTTTGTGTGAAAAGTTTTATCGAAATTCTCAAAATGGTCTAAAACGGTTTCAAATGTGATTTTAAGCACTTTGATGTTTTTGTGTAATCAAGTTTCATCGAAATGCACAAAATGGTTTAAAACGTCTGCAAATGCGATTTGAAGCTATTTTGTGCACTTTGAAGTTTTTGTGTGAAAAGTTTCATCGAAATGCACAAAATTGTCTAAAACGTTTCCAAATACGATATTAAGCTATTGTATGCACTTTGATGTTTTTGAGTGAAAAGTTTTTTCGAAATGCACAAAATGGTCTAAAACGTCTCCAAATGCGATTTGGAGCTCTTTTGTGCACTTTGATATTTTGTGTAAAAAGTTTGCTATTTTGTGCACTTTAATGTTTTGTGTGAAAAGTTTTATCGAAATGCTCAAAATTGTCTAAAACGGTTTCAAATGTGATTTTAAGCACTTTGATATTTTTGTGTAATCAAGTTTTTTCGAAATGCACAACATGGTCTAAAACGTCTCCAAATGCGATTTGAAGCTATTTTGTGCACTTTGATGTTTTTGTGTGAAAAGTTTCATCGAAATGCACAAAATGGTCTAAAACGTCTCTAAATGCGATTTAAAGCTATTTTGTGCACTTTGTCGTTTTTGTGTGAAAAGTTTCATCGAAATGCTCAAAATGGTCTAAAACGTCTCCAAATGCGATTTGAAGCAATTTTGTGCACTTTGATGTTTTTGTGTGAAAAGTTTCATCGAAATGCACAAAATGGTCTAAAACGTCTGCAAATGCGATTTGAAGCTATTTTGTGCACTTTGATGTTTTTTTGTGAAAAGTTTCATCGAAAGGCACAAAATTGTCTAAAACGTCTCTAAATGCGATTTGAAGCTATTTTGTGCACTTTGTCGTTTTTGTGTGAAAAGTTTCATCGAAATTCCCAAAATGGTCTAAAACATCTCCAAATGCGATTTGAAGCAATTTTGTGCACTTTGATGTTTTTGTGTGAAAAGTTTCATCGAAATGCACAAAATGGTCTAAAACGTCTGCAAATGCGATTTGAAGCTATTTTGTGCACTTTGTCGTTTTTGTGTGAAAAGTTTTTTCGAAATGCACAAAATGGTCTAAAACGTCTCCAAATGCGATTTGAAGCAATTTTGTGCACTTTGATGTTTTGTGTAATCCAGTTTCATCGAAATGTACAAAATTGTCTAAAACGTCTCTAAATGCGATTTGAAGCTATTTTGTGCACTTTGTCGTTTTTGTGTGAAAAGTTTTTTCGAAATGCACAAAATGGTCTAAAACGTCTCCAAATGCGATTTGAAGCAATTTTGTGCACTTTGATGTTTTGTGTAATCCAATTTCATCGAAATGTACAAAATTGTCTAAAACGTCTCTAAATGCGATTTGAAGCTATTTTGTGCACTTTGTCGTTTTTGTGTGAAAAGTTTTTTCGAAATGCACAAAATGGTCTAAAACGTCTCCAATTGCGATTTGAAGTTATTTTGTGCACTTTGATGTTTTGTGTGAAAAGTTTTATCGAAATGCTCAAAATGGTCTAAAACGGTTTCAAATGTGATTTTAAGCACTTTGATATTTTTGTGTAATCAAGTTTCATCGAAATGCACAAAATGGTTTAAAACGTCTGCAAATGCGATTTGAAGCTATTTTGTGCACTTTGATGTTTTTGTGTGAAAAGTTTCATCGAAATGCACAAAATTGTCTAAAACGTCTCCAAATACGATATTAAGCTATTTTGTGCACTTTGATGTTTTTGTGTGAAAAGTTTCATCGAAATGCACAAAATGGTCTAAAACGTCTGCAAATGCGATTTGAAGCTATTTTGTGCACTTTGTCGTTTTTGTGTGAAAAGTTTCATCGAAATGCTCAAAATGGTCTAAAACGTCTCCAAATGCGATTTGAAGCAATTTTGTGCACTTTGATGTTTTTGTGTGAAAAGTTTCATCGAAATGCACAAAATGGTCTCTAAAACGTCTGCAAATGCGATTTGAAGTTATTTTGTGCACTTTGTCGTTTTTGTGTGAAAAGTTTTTTCGAAATGCACAAAATGGTCTAAAACGTCTCCAAATGCGATTTGAAGCAATTTTGTGCACTTTGATGTTTTGTGTAATCCAGTTTCATCGAAATGTACAAAATTGTCTAAAACGTCTCTAAATGCGATTTGAAGCTATTTTGTGCACTTTGTCGTTTTTGTGTGAAAAGTTTTTTCGAAATGCACAAAATGGTCTAAAACGTCTCCAATTGCGATTTGAAGTTATTTTGTGCACTTTGATGTTTTGTGTGAAAAGTTTTATCGAAATGCTCAAAATGGTCTAAAACGGTTTCAAATGTGATTTTAAGCACTTTGATATTTTTGTATAATCAAGTTAAATCGAAATGCACAAAATGGTCTAAAACGTCTGCAAATGCGATTTAAAGCTATTTTGTGCACTTTAATGTTTTGTGTGAAAAGTTTTATCGAAATTCTCAAAATGGTCTAAAACGGTTTCAAATGTGATTTTAAGCACTTTGATGTTTTTGTGTAATCAAGTTTCATCGAAATGCACTAAATGGTTTAAAACGTCTGCAAATGCGATTTGAAGCTATTTTGTGCACTTTGATGTTTTTGTGTGAAAAGTTTCATCGAAATGCACAAAATTGTCTAAAACGTCTCCAAATACGATATTAAGCTATTGTATGCACTTTGATGTTTTTGAGTGAAAAGTTTTTTCGAAATGCACAAAATGGTCTAAAACGTCTCCAAATGCGATTTGGAGCTCTTTTGTGCACTTTGATGTTTTGTGTAAAAAGTTTGCTATTTTGTGCACTTTAATGTTTTGTGTGAAAAGTTTTATCGAAATACTCAAAATTGTCTAAAACGGTTTCAAATGTGATTTTAAGCACTTTGATATTTTTGTGTAATCAAGTTTTTTCGAAATGCACAACATGGTCTAAAACGTCTCCAAATGCGATTTGAAGCTATTTTGTGCACTTTGATGTTTTTGTGTGAAAAGTTTATTCGAAATGCACAAAATGGTCTAAAACGTCTCCAAATGCGATTTGAAGTTATTTTGTGCACTTTGATGTTTTGTGTGAAAAGTTTTATCGAAATGCTCAAAATGGTCTAAAACGGTTTCAAATGTGATTTTAAGCCCTTTGATATTTTTGTGTAATCAAGTTTCATCGAAATGCTCAAAATGGTCTAAAACGTCTCCAAATGCGATTTGAAGCTATTTTGTGCACTTTGATGTTTTTTTGTGAAAAGTTTCATCGAAATGCACAAAATGGTCTAAAACGTCTCTAAATGCGATTTGAAGCTATTTTGTGCACTTTGATGTTTTTGTGTGAAAAGTTTCATCGAAATGCACAAAATGGTCTAAAACGTCTCTAAATGCGATTTGAAGCTATTTTGTGCACTTTGATGTTTTTTTGTGAAAAGTTTCATCGAAATGCACAAAATGGTCTAAAACGTCTCTAAATGCGATTTGAAGCTATTTTGTGCACTTTGATGTTTTTTTGTGAAAAGTTTCATCGAAATGCACAAAATTGTCTAAAACGTCTCTAAATGCGATTTGAAGCTATTTTGTGCACTTTGTCGTTTTTGTGTGAAAAGTTTCATCGAAATGCTCAAAATGGTCTAAAACGTCTCCAAATGCGATTTGAAGCAATTTTGTGCACTTTGATGTTTTTGTGTGAAAAGTTTCATCGAAATGCACAAAATGGTCTAAAACGTCTGCAAATGCGATTTGAAGCTATTTTGTGCACTTTGTCGTTTTTGTGTGAAAAGTTTTTTCGAAATGCACAAAATGGTCTAAAACGTCTCCAATTGCGATTTGAAGTTATTTTGTGCACTTTGATGTTTTGTGTGAAAAGTTTTATCGAAATGCTCAAAATGGTCTAAAACGGTTTCAAATGTGATTTTAAGCACTTTGATATTTTTGTGTAATCAAGTTTCATCGAAATGCACAAAATGGTCTAAAACGTCTGCAAATGCGATTTAAAGCTATTTTGTGCACTTTAATATTTTGTGTGAAAAGTTTTATCGAAATTCTCAAAATGGTCTAAAACGGTTTCAAATGTGATTTTAAGCACTTTGATGTTTTTGTGTAATCAAGTTTCATCGAAATGCACAAAATGGTTTAAAACGTCTGCAAATGCGATTTGAAGCTATTTTGTGCACTTTGATGTTTTTGTGTGAAAAGTTTCCTCGAAATGCACAAAATTGTCTAAAACGTCTCCAAATACGATATTAAGCTATTTTGTGCACTTTGATGTTTTTGTGTGAAAAGTTTATTCGAAATGCACAAAATGGTCTAAAACGTCTCCAAATGCGATTTGAAGTTATTTTGTGCACTTTGATGTTTTGTGTGAAAAGTTTTATCGAAATGCTCAAAATGGTCTAAAACGGTTTCAAATGTGATTTTAAGCACTTTGATATTTTTGTGTAATCAAGTTTCATCGAAATGCTCAAAATGGTCTAAAACGTCTCCAAATGCGATTTGAAGCTATTTTGTGCACTTTGATGTTTTTTTGTGAAAAGTTTCATCGAAATGCACAAAATGGTCTAAAACGTCTCTAAATGCGATTTGAAGCTATTTTGTGCACTTTGATGTTTTTGTGTGAAAAGTTTCATCGAAATGCACAAAATGGTCTAAAACGTCTCTAAATGCGATTTGAAGCTATTTTGTGCACTTTGATGTTTTTTTGTGAAAAGTTTCATCGAAATGCACAAAATGGTCTAAAACGTCTCTAAATGCGATTTGAAGCTATTTTGTGCACTTTGATGTTTTTTTGTGAAAAGTTTCATCGAAATGCACAAAATTGTCTAAAACGTCTCTAAATGCGATTTGAAGCTATTTTGTGCACTTTGTCGTTTTTGTGTGAAAAGTTTCATCGAAATGCTCAAAATGGTCTAAAACGTCTCCAAATGCGATTTGAAGCAATTTTGTGCACTTTGATGTTTTTGTGTGAAAAGTTTCATCGAAATGCACAAAATGGTCTAAAACGTCTGCAAATGCGATTTGAAGCTATTTTGTGCACTTTGTCGTTTTTGTGTGAAAAGTTTTTTCGAAATGCACAAAATGGTCTAAAACGTCTCCAATTGCGATTTGAAGTTATTTTGTGCACTTTGATGTTTTGTGTGAAAAGTTTTATCGAAATGCTCAAAATGGTCTAAAACGGTTTCAAATGTGATTTTAAGCACTTTGATATTTTTGTGTAATCAAGTTTCATCGAAATGCACAAAATGGTCTAAAACGTCTGCAAATGCGATTTAAAGCTATTTTGTGCACTTTAATATTTTGTGTGAAAAGTTTTATCGAAATTCTCAAAATGGTCTAAAACGGTTTCAAATGTGATTTTAAGCACTTTGATGTTTTTGTGTAATCAAGTTTCATCGAAATGCACAAAATGGTTTAAAACGTCTGCAAATGCGATTTGAAGCTATTTTGTGCACTTTGATGTTTTTGTGTGAAAAGTTTCCTCGAAATGCACAAAATTGTCTAAAACGTCTCCAAATACGATATTAAGCTATTTTGTGCACTTTGATGTTTTTGTGTGAAAAGTTTCATCGAAATGCACAAAATGGTCTAAAACGTCTGCAAATGCGATTTGAAGCTATTTTGTGCACTTTGTCGTTTTTGTGTGAAAAGTTTCATCGAAATGCTCAAAATGGTCTAAAACGTCTCCAAATGCGATTTGAAGCAATTTTGTGCACTTTGATGTTTTTGTGTGAAAAGTTTCATCGAAATGCACAAAATGGTCTCTAAAACGTCTGCAAATGCGATTTGAAGCTATTTTGTGCACTTTGTCGTTTTTGTGTGAAAAGTTTTTTCGAAATGCACAAAATGGTCTAAAACGTCTCCAAATGCGATTTGAAGCAATTTTGTGCACTTTGATGTTTTGTGTAATCCAGTTTCATCGAAATGTACAAAATTGTCTAAAACGTCTCTAAATGCGATTTGAAGCTATTTTGTGCACTTTGTCGTTTTTGTGTGAAAAGTTTTTTCGAAATGCACAAAATGGTCTAAAACGTCTCCAATTGCGATTTGAAGTTATTTTGTGCACTTTGATGTTTTGTGTGAAAAGTTTTATCGAAATGCTCAAAATGGTCTAAAACGGTTTCAAATGTGATTTTAAGCACTTTGATATTTTTGTATAATCAAGTTAAATCGAAATGCACAAAATGGTCTAAAACGTCTGCAAATGCGATTTAAAGCTATTTTGTGCACTTTAATGTTTTGTGTGAAAAGTTTTATCGAAATTCTCAAAATGGTCTAAAACGGTTTCAAATGTGATTTTAAGCACTTTGATGTTTTTGTGTAATCAAGTTTCATCGAAATGCACTAAATGGTTTAAAACGTCTGCAAATGCGATTTGAAGCTATTTTGTGCACTTTGATGTTTTTGTGTGAAAAGTTTCATCGAAATGCACAAAATTGTCTAAAACGTCTCCAAATACGATATTAAGCTATTGTATGCACTTTGATGTTTTTGAGTGAAAAGTTTTTTCGAAATGCACAAAATGGTCTAAAACGTCTCCAAATGCGATTTGGAGCTCTTTTGTGCACTTTGATGTTTTGTGTAAAAAGTTTGCTATTTTGTGCACTTTAATGTTTTGTGTGAAAAGTTTTATCGAAATGCACAAAATGGTCTAAAACGTCTCGAAATGCGATTTGAAGCTATTTTGTGCACTTTGATGTTTTTGTGTGAAAAGTTTCATCGAAATGCACAAAATGGTCTAAAACGTCTCTAAATGCGATTTGAAGCTATTTTGTGCACTTTGATGTTTTTTTGTGAAAAGTTTCATCGAAATGCACAAAATGGTCTAAAACGTCTCTAAATGCGATTTGAAGCTATTTTGTGCACTTTGATGTTTTTTTGTGAAAAGTTTCATCGAAATGCACAAAATTGTCTAAAACGTCTCTAAATGCGATTTGAAGCTATTTTGTGCACTTTGTCGTTTTTGTGTGAAAAGTTTCATCGAAATGCACAAAATGGTCTAAAACGTCTGCAAATGCGATTTGAAGCTATTTTGTGCACTTTGTCGTTTTTGTGTGAAAAGTTTTTTCGAAATGCACAAAATGGTCTAAAACGTCTCCAATTGCGATTTGAAGTTATTTTGTGCACTTTGATGTTTTGTGTGAAAAGTTTTATCGAAATGCTCAAAATGGTCTAAAACGGTTTCAAATGTGATTTTAAGCACTTTGATATTTTTGTGTAATCAAGTTTCATCGAAATGCACAAAATGGTCTAAAACGTCTGCAAATGCGATTTAAAGCTATTTTGTGCACTTTAATGTTTTGTGTGAAAAGTTTTATCGAAATTCTCAAAATGGTCTAAAACGGTTTCAAATGTGATTTTAAGCACTTTGATGTTTTTGTGTAATCAAGTTTCATTGAAAATCACTAAAAGGTCTAGAACCTCTGCAAATGCAATTTAAAGCTATTTTGTGCACTTTAATGTTTTCTGTGAAAAGTTTTATCGAAATTCTCAAAATGGTCTAAAACGGTTTCAAATGTGATTTTAAGCACTTTGATGTTTTTGTGTAATCAAGTTTTTTCGAAATGCACAACATGGTCTAAAACGTCTCCAAATGCGATTTGAAGCTATTTTGTGCACTTTGATGTTTTTGTGTGAAAAGTTTCAATGAAATGCACAAAATGGTCTAAAACGTCTCTAAATGCGATTTGAAGCTATTTTGTGCACTTTGTCGTTTTTGTGTGAAAAGTTTCATCGAAATGCTCAAAATGGTCTAAAACGTCTCCAAATGCGATTTGAAGCTATTTTGTGCACTTTGATGTTTTTTTCTGAAAAGTTTCATCGAAATGCACAAAATGGTCTAAAACGTCTCTAAATGCGATTTGAAGCTATTTTGTGCACTTTGATGTTTTTGTGTGAAAAGTTTCATCGAAATGCACAAAATGGTCTAAAACGTCTCTAAATGCGATTTGAAGCTATTTTGTGCACTTTGATGTTTTTTTGTGAAAAGTTTCATCGAAATGCACAAAATGGTCTAAAACGTCTCTAAATGCGATTTGAAGCTATTTTGTGCACTTTGTCGTTTTTGTGTGAAAAGTTTCATCGAAATGCTCAAAATGGTCTAAAACGTCTCCAAATGCGATTTGAAGCAATTTTGTGCACTTTGATGTTTTTGTGTGAAAAGTTTCATCGAAATGCACAAAATGGTCTAAAACGTCTCCAAATGCGATTTGAAGTTATTTTGTGCACTTTGATGTTTTGTGTGAAAAGTTTTATCGAAATGCTCAAAATGGTCTAAAACGGTTTCAAATGTGATTTTAAGCACTTTGATATTTTTGTGTAATCAAGTTTCATCGAAATGCTCAAAATGGTCTAAAACGTCTCCAAATGCGATTTGAAGCTATTTTGTGCACTTTGATGTTTTTTTGTGAAAAGTTTCATCGAAATGCACAAAATGGTCTAAAACGTCTCTAAATGCGATTTGAAGCTATTTTGTGCACTTTGATGTTTTTGTGTGAAAAGTTTCATCGAAATGCACAAAATGGTCTAAAACGTCTCTAAATGCGATTTGAAGCTATTTTGTGCACTTTGATGTTTTTTTGTGAAAAGTTTCATCGAAATGCACAAAATGGTCTAAAACGTCTCTAAATGCGATTTGAAGCTATTTTGTGCACTTTGATGTTTTTTTGTGAAAAGTTTCATCGAAATGCACAAAATTGTCTAAAACGTCTCTAAATGCGATTTGAAGCTATTTTGTGCACTTTGTCGTTTTTGTGTGAAAAGTTTCATCGAAATGCTCAAAATGGTCTAAAACGTCTCCAAATGCGATTTGAAGCAATTTTGTGCACTTTGATGTTTTTGTGTGAAAAGTTTCATCGAAATGCACAAAATGGTCTAAAACGTCTGCAAATGCGATTTGAAGCTATTTTGTGCACTTTGTCGTTTTTGTGTGAAAAGTTTTTTCGAAATGCACAAAATGGTCTAAAACGTCTCCAATTGCGATTTGAAGTTATTTTGTGCACTTTGATGTTTTGTGTGAAAAGTTTTATCGAAATGCTCAAATTGGTCTAAAACGGTTTCAAATGTGATTTTAAGCACTTTGATATTTTTGTGTAATCAAGTTTCATCGAAATGCACAAAATGGTCTAAAACGTCTGCAAATGCGATTTAAAGCTATTTTGTGCACTTTAATATTTTGTGTGAAAAGTTTTATCGAAATTCTCAAAATGGTCTAAAACGGTTTCAAATGTGATTTTAAGCACTTTGATGTTTTTGTGTAATCAAGTTTCATCGAAATGCACAAAATGGTTTAAAACGTCTGCAAATGCGATTTGAAGCTATTTTGTGCACTTTGATGTTTTTGTGTGAAAAGTTTCCTCGAAATGCACAAAATTGTCTAAAACGTCTCCAAATACGATATTAAGCTATTTTGTGCACTTTGATGTTTTTGTGTGAAAAGTTTCATCGAAATGCACAAAATGGTCTAAAACGTCTGCAAATGCGATTTGAAGCTATTTTGTGCACTTTGTCGTTTTTGTGTGAAAAGTTTCATCGAAATGCTCAAAATGGTCTAAAACGTCTCCAAATGCGATTTGAAGCAATTTTGTGCACTTTGATGTTTTTGTGTGAAAAGTTTCATCGAAATGCACAAAATGGTCTCTAAAACGTCTGCAAATGCGATTTGAAGCTATTTTGTGCACTTTGTCGTTTTTGTGTGAAAAGTTTTTTCGAAATGCACAAAATGGTCTAAAACGTCTCCAAATGCGATTTGAAGCAATTTTGTGCACTTTGATGTTTTGTGTAATCCAGTTTCATCGAAATGTACAAAATTGTCTAAAACGTCTCTAAATGCGATTTGAAGCTATTTTGTGCACTTTGTCGTTTTTGTGTGAAAAGTTTTTTCGAAATGCACAAAATGGTCTAAAACGTCTCCAATTGCGATTTGAAGTTATTTTGTGCACTTTGATGTTTTGTGTGAAAAGTTTTATCGAAATGCTCAAAATGGTCTAAAACGGTTTCAAATGTGATTTTAAGCACTTTGATATTTTTGTATAATCAAGTTAAATCGAAATGCACAAAATGGTCTAAAACGTCTGCAAATGCGATTTAAAGCTATTTTGTGCACTTTAATGTTTTGTGTGAAAAGTTTTATCGAAATTCTCAAAATGGTCTAAAACGGTTTCAAATGTGATTTTAAGCACTTTGATGTTTTTGTGTAATCAAGTTTCATCGAAATGCACTAAATGGTTTAAAACGTCTGCAAATGCGATTTGAAGCTATTTTGTGCACTTTGATGTTTTTGTGTGAAAAGTTTCATCGAAATGCACAAAATTGTCTAAAACGTCTCCAAATACGATATTAAGCTATTGTATGCACTTTGATGTTTTTGAGTGAAAAGTTTTTTCGAAATGCACAAAATGGTCTAAAACGTCTCCAAATGCGATTTGGAGCTCTTTTGTGCACTTTGATGTTTTGTGTAAAAAGTTTGCTATTTTGTGCACTTTAATGTTTTGTGTGAAAAGTTTTATCGAAATGCACAAAATGGTCTAAAACGTCTCTAAATGCGATTTGAAGCTATTTTGTGCACTTTGATGTTTTTGTGTGAAAAGTTTCATCGAAATGCACAAAATGGTCTAAAACGTCTCTAAATGCGATTTGAAGCTATTTTGTGCACTTTGATGTTTTTTTGTGAAAAGTTTCATCGAAATGCACAAAATGGTCTAAAACGTCTCTAAATGCGATTTGAAGCTATTTTGTGCACTTTGATGTTTTTTTGTGAAAAGTTTCATCGAAATGCACAAAATTGTCTAAAACGTCTCTAAATGCGATTTGAAGCTATTTTGTGCACTTTGTCGTTTTTGTGTGAAAAGTTTCATCGAAATGCACAAAATGGTCTAAAACGTCTGCAAATGCGATTTGAAGCTATTTTGTGCACTTTGTCGTTTTTGTGTGAAAAGTTTTTTCGAAATGCACAAAATGGTCTAAAACGTCTCCAATTGCGATTTGAAGTTATTTTGTGCACTTTGATGTTTTGTGTGAAAAGTTTTATCGAAATGCTCAAAATGGTCTAAAACGGTTTCAAATGTGATTTTAAGCACTTTGATATTTTTGTGTAATCAAGTTTCATCGAAATGCACAAAATGGTCTAAAACGTCTGCAAATGCGATTTAAAGCTATTTTGTGCACTTTAATGTTTTGTGTGAAAAGTTTTATCGAAATTCTCAAAATGGTCTAAAACGGTTTCAAATGTGATTTTAAGCACTTTGATGTTTTTGTGTAATCAAGTTTCATTGAAAATCACTAAAAGGTCTAGAACCTCTGCAAATGCAATTTAAAGCTATTTTGTGCACTTTAATGTTTTCTGTGAAAAGTTTTATCGAAATTCTCAAAATGGTCTAAAACGGTTTCAAATGTGATTTTAAGCACTTTGATGTTTTTGTGTAATCAAGTTTTTTCGAAATGCACAACATGGTCTAAAACGTCTCCAAATGCGATTTGAAGCTATTTTGTGCACTTTGATGTTTTTGTGTGAAAAGTTTCAATGAAATGCACAAAATGGTCTAAAACGTCTCTAAATGCGATTTGAAGCTATTTTGTGCACTTTGTCGTTTTTGTGTGAAAAGTTTCATCGAAATGCTCAAAATGGTCTAAAACGTCTCCAAATGCGATTTGAAGCTATTTTGTGCACTTTGATGTTTTTTTCTGAAAAGTTTCATCGAAATGCACAAAATGGTCTAAAACGTCTCTAAATGCGATTTGAAGCTATTTTGTGCACTTTGATGTTTTTGTGTGAAAAGTTTCATCGAAATGCACAAAATGGTCTAAAACGTCTCTAAATGCGATTTGAAGCTATTTTGTGCACTTTGATGTTTTTTTGTGAAAAGTTTCATCGAAATGCACAAAATGGTCTAAAACGTCTCTAAATGCGATTTGAAGCTATTTTGTGCACTTTGTCGTTTTTGTGTGAAAAGTTTCATCGAAATGCTCAAAATGGTCTAAAACGTCTCCAAATGCGATTTGAAGCAATTTTGTGCACTTTGATGTTTTTGTGTGAAAAGTTTCATCGAAATGCACAAAATGGTCTAAAACGTCTGCAAATGCGATTTGAAGCTATTTTGTGCACTTTGATGTTTTTTTGTGAAAAGTTTCATCGAAAGGCACAAAATTGTCTAAAACGTCTCTAAATGCGATTTGAAGCTATTTTGTGCACTTTGTCGTTTTTGTGTGAAAAGTTTCATCGAAATTCCCAAAATGGTCTAAAACATCTCCAAATGCGATTTGAAGCAATTTTGTGCACTTTGATGTTTTTGTGTGAAAAGTTTCATCGAAATGCACAAAATGGTCTAAAACGTCTGCAAATGCGATTTGAAGCTATTTTGTGCACTTTGTCGTTTTTGTACGAAAAGTTTTTTCGAAATGCACAAAATGGTCTAAAACGTCTCCAAATGCGATTTGAAGCAATTTTGTGCACTTTGATGTTTTGTGTAATCCAGTTTCATCGAAATGTACAAAATTGTCTAAAACGTCTCTAAATGCGATTTGAAGCTATTTTGTGCACTTTGTCGTTTTTGTGTGAAAAGTTTTTTCGAAATGCACAAAATGGTCTAAAACGTCTCCAAATGCGATTTGAAGCAATTTTGTGCACTTTGATGTTTTGTGTAATCCAGTTTCATCGAAATGTACAAAATTGTCTAAAACGTCTCTAAATGCGATTTGAAGCTATTTTGTGCACTTTGTCGTTTTTGTGTGAAAAGTTTTTTCGAAATGCACAAAATGGTCTAAAACGTCTCCAATTGCGATTTGAAGTTATTTTGTGCACTTTGATGTTATGTGTGAAAAGTTTTATCGAAATGCTCAAAATGGTCTAAAACGGTTTCAAATGTGATTTTAAGCACTTTGATATTTTTGTGTAATCAAGTTTCATCGAAATGCACAAAATGGTCTAAAACGTCTGCAAATGCGATTTAAAGCTATTTTGTGCACTTTAATGTTTTGTGTGAAAAGTTTTATCGAAATTCTCAAAATGGTCTAAAACGGTTTCAAATGTGATTTTAAGCACTTTGATGTTTTTGTGTAATCAAGTTTCATCGAAATGCACAAAATGGTTTAAAACGTCTGCAAATGCGATTTGAAGCTATTTTGTGCACTTTGATGTTTTTGTGTGAAAAGTTTCATCGAAATGCACAAAATTGTCTAAAACGTCTCCAAATACGATATTAAGCTATTTTGTGCACTTTGATGTTTTTGTGTGAAAAGTTTCATCGAAATGCACAAAATGGTCTAAAACGTCTGCAAATGCGATTTGAAGCTATTTTGTGCACTTTGTCGTTTTTGTGTGAAAAGTTTCATCGAAATGCTCAAAATGGTCTAAAACGTCTCCAAATGCGATTTGAAGCAATTTTGTGCACTTTGATGTTTTTGTGTGAAAAGTTTCATCGAAATGCACAAAATGGTCTCTAAAACGTCTGCAAATGCGATTTGAAGCTATTTTGTGCACTTTGTCGTTTTTGTGTGAAAAGTTTTTTCGAAATGCACAAAATGGTCTAAAACGTCTCCAAATGCGATTTGAAGCAATTTTGTGCACTTTGATGTTTTGTGTAATCCAGTTTCATCGAAATGTACAAAATTGTCTAAAACGTCTCTAAATGCGATTTGAAGCTATTTTGTGCACTTTGTCGTTTTTGTGTGAAAAGTTTTTTCGAAATGCACAAAATGGTCTAAAACGTCTCCAATTGCGATTTGAAGTTATTTTGTGCACTTTGATGTTTTGTGTGAAAAGTTTTATCGAAATGCTCAAAATGGTCTAAAACGGTTTCAAATGTGATTTTAAGCACTTTGATATTTTTGTATAATCAAGTTAAATCGAAATGCACAAAATGGTCTAAAACGTCTGCAAATGCGATTTAAAGCTATTTTGTGCACTTTAATGTTTTGTGTGAAAAGTTTTATCGAAATTCTCAAAATGGTCTAAAACGGTTTTAAATGTGATTTTAAGCACTTTGATGTTTTTGTGTAATCAAGTTTCATCGAAATGCACTAAATGGTTTAAAACGTCTGCAAATGCGATTTGAAGCTATTTTGTGCACTTTGATGTTTTTGTGTGAAAAGTTTCATCGAAATGCACAAAATTGTCTAAAACGTCTCCAAATACGATATTAAGCTATTGTATGCACTTTGATGTTTTTGAGTGAAAAGTTTTTTCGAAATGCACAAAATGGTCTAAAACGTCTCCAAATGCAATTTGGAGCTCTTTTGTGCACTTTGATGTTTTGTGTAAAAAGTTTGCTATTTTGTGCACTTTAATGTTTTGTGTGAAAAGTTTTATCGAAATGCTCAAAATTGTCTAAAACGGTTTCAAATGTGATTTTAAGCACTTTGATATTTTTGTGTAATCAAGTTTTTTCGAAATGCACAACATGGTCTAAAACGTCTCCAAATGCGATTTGAAGCTATTTTGTGCACTTTGATGTTTTTGTGTGAAAAGTTTATTCGAAATGCACAAAATGGTCTAAAACGTCTCCAAATGCGATTTGAAGTTATTTTGTGCACTTTGATGTTTTGTGTGAAAAGTTTTATCGAAATGCTCAAAATGGTCTAAAACGGTTTCAAATGTGATTTTAAGCACTTTGATATTTTTGTGTAATCAAGTTTCATCGAAATGCTCAAAATGGTCTAAAACGTCTCCAAATGCGATTTGAAGCTATTTTGTGCACTTTGATGTTTTTTTGTGAAAAGTTTCATCGAAATGCACAAAATGGTCTAAAACGTCTCTAAATGCGATTTGAAGCTATTTTGTGCACTTTGATGTTTTTGTGTGAAAAGTTTCATCGAAATGCACAAAATGGTCTAAAACGTCTCTAAATGCGATTTGAAGCTATTTTGTTCACTTTGATGTTTTTTTGTGAAAAGTTTCATCGAAATGCACAAAATGGTCTAAAACGTCTCTAAATGCGATTTGAAGCTATTTTGTGCACTTTGATGTTTTTTTGTGAAAAGTTTCATCGAAATGCACAAAATTGTCTAAAACGTCTCTAAATGCGATTTGAAGCTATTTTGTGCACTTTGTCGTTTTTGTGTGAAAAGTTTCATCGAAATGCACAAAATGGTCTAAAACGTCTGCAAATGCGATTTGAAGCTATTTTGTGCACTTTGTCGTTTTTGTGTGAAAAGTTTTTTCGAAATGCACAAAATGGTCTAAAACGTCTCCAATTGCGATTTGAAGTTATTTTGTGCACTTTGATGTTTTGTGTGAAAAGTTTTATCGAAATGCTCAAAATGGTCTAAAACGGTTTCAAATGTGATTTTAAGCACTTTGATATTTTTGTGTAATCAAGTTTCATCGAAATGCACAAAATGGTCTAAAACGTCTGCAAATGCGATTTAAAGCTATTTTGTGCACTTTAATGTTTTGTGTGAAAAGTTTTATCGAAATTCTCAAAATGGTCTAAAACGGTTTCAAATGTGATTTTAAGCACTTTGATGTTTTTGTGTAATCAAGTTTCATCGAAATGCACAAAATGGTTTAAAACGTCTGCAAATGCGATTTGAAGCTATTTTGTGCACTTTGATGTTTTTGTGTGAAAAGTTTCATCGAAATGCACAAAATTGTCTAAAACGTCTCCAAATACGATATTAAGCTATTTTGTGCACTTTGATGTTTTTGTGTGAAAAGTTTCATCGAAATGCACAAAATGGTCTAAAACGTCTGCAAATGCGATTTGAAGCTATTTTGTGCACTTTGTCGTTTTTGTGTGAAAAGTTTCATCGAAATGCTCAAAATGGTCTAAAACGTCTCCAAATGCGATTTGAAGCAATTTTGTGCACTTTGATGTTTTTGTGTGAAAAGTTTCATCGAAATGCACAAAATGGTCTCTAAAACGTCTGCAAATGCGATTTGAAGCTATTTTGTGCACTTTGTCGTTTTTGTGTGAAAAGTTTTTTCGAAATGCACAAAATGGTCTAAAACGTCTCCAAATGCGATTTGAAACAATTTTGTGCACTTTGATGTTTTGTGTAATCCAGTTTCATCGAAATGTACAAAATTGTCTAAAACGTCTCTAAATGCGATTTGAAGCTATTTTGTGCACTTTGTCGTTTTTGTGTGAAAAGTTTTTTCGAAATGCACAAAATGGTCTAAAACGTCTCCAATTGCGATTTGAAGTTATTTTGTGCACTTTGATGTTTTGTGTGAAAAGTTTTATCGAAATGCTCAAAATGGTCTAAAACGGTTTCAAATGTGATTTTAAGCACTTTGATATTTTTGTATAATCAAGTTAAATCGAAATGCACAAAATTGTCTAAAACGTCTGCAAATGCGATTTAAAGCTATTTTGTGCACTTTAATGTTTTGTGTGAAAAGTTTTATCGAAATTCTCAAAATGGTCTAAAACGGTTTCAAATGTGATTTTAAGCACTTTGATGTTTTTGTGTAATCAAGTTTCATCGAAAAGCACAAAATGGTTTAAAACGTCTGCAAATGCGATTTGAAGCTATTTTGTGCACTTTGATGTTTTTGTGTGAAAAGTTTCATCGAAATGCACAAAATTGTCTAAAACGTTTCCAAATACGATATTAAGCTATTGTATGCACTTTGATATTTTTGAGTGAAAAGTTTTTTCGAAATGCACAAAATGGTCTAAAACGTCTCCAAATGCGATTTAAAGCTATTTTGTGCACTTTGATGTTTTTTTCTGAAAAGTTTCATCGAAATGCACAAAATGGTCTAAAACGTCTCTAAATGCGATTTGAAGCTATTTTGTGCACTTTGATGTTTTTGTGTGAAAAGTTTCATCGAAATGCACAAAATGGTCTAAAACGTCTCTAAATGCGATTTGAAGCTATTTTGTGCACTTTGATGTTTTTTTGTGAAAAGTTTCATCGAAATGCACAAAATGGTCTAAAACGTCTCTAAATGCGATTTGAAGCTATTTCGTGCACTTTGTCGTTTTTGTGTGAAAAGTTTCATGGAAATGCACAAAATGGTCTAAAACGTCTCCAAATGCGATTTGAAGCAATTTTGTGCACTTTGAGGTTTTTGTGTGAAAAGTTTCATCGAAATGCACAAAATGTTCTAAAACGTCTGCAAATGCGATTTGAAGCTATTTTGTGCACTTTGATGTTTTTTTGTGAAAAGTTTCATCGAAATGCACAAAATTGTCTAAAACGTCTCTAAATGCGATTTGAAGCTATTTTGTGCACTTTGATGTTTTTTTGTGAAAAGTTTCATCGAAATGCACAAAATGGTCTAAAACGTCTCTAAATGCGATTTGAAGCTATTTTGTGCACTTTGATGTTTTTTTGTGAAAAGTTTCATCGAAATGCACAAAATGGTCTAAAACGTCTCTAAATGCGATTTGAAGCTATTTTGTGCACTTTGTCGTTTTTGTGTGAAAAGTTTCATCGAAATGCTCAAAATGGTCTAAAACGTCTCCAAATGCGATTTGAAGCAATTTTGTGCACTTTGATGTTTTTGTGTGAAAAGTTTCATCGAAATGCACAAAATGGTCTAAAACGTCTGCAAATGCGATTTGAAGCTATTTTGTGCACTTTGATGTTTTTTTGTGAAAAGTTTCATCGAAAGGCACAAAATTGTCTAAAACGTCTCTAAATGCGATTTGAAGCTATTTTGTGCACTTTGTCGTTTTTGTGTGAAAAGTTTCATCGAAATTCCCAAAATGGTCTAAAACATCTCCAAATGCGATTTGAAGCAATTTTGTGCACTTTGATGTTTTTGTGTGAAAAGTTTCATCGAAATGCACAAAATGGTCTAAAACGTCTGCAAATGCGATTTGAAGCTATTTTGTGCACTTTGTCGTTTTTGTGTGAAAAGTTTTTTCGAAATGCACAAAATGGTCTAAAACGTCTCCAAATGCGATTTGAAGCAATTTTGTGCACTTTGATGTTTTGTGTAATCCAGTTTCATCGAAATGTACAAAATTGTCTAAAACGTCTCTAAATGCGATTTGAAGCTATTTTGTGCACTTTGTCGTTTTTGTGTGAAAAGTTTTTTAGAAATGCACAAAATGGTCTAAAACGTCTCCAAATGCGATTTGAAGCAATTTTGTGCACTTTGATGTTTTGTGTAATCCAGTTTCATCGAAATGTACAAAATTGTCTAAAACGTCTCTAAATGCGATTTGAAGCTATTTTGTGCACTTTGTCGTTTTTGTGTGAAAAGTTTTTTCGAAATGCACAAAATGGTCTAAAACGTCTCCAATTGCGATTTGAAGTTATTTTGTGCACTTTGATGTTTTGTGTGAAAAGTTTTATCGAAATGCTCAAAATGGTCTAAAACGGTTTCAAATGTGATTTTAAGCACTTTGATATTTTTGTGTAATCAAGTTTCATCGAAATTCACAAAATGGTCTAAAACGTCTGCAAATGCGATTTAAAGCTATTTTGTGCACTTTAATGTTTTGTGTGAAAAGTTTTATCGAAATTCTCAAAATGGTCTAAAACGGTTTCAAATGTGATTTTAAGCACTTTGATGTTTTTGTGTAATCAAGTTTCATCGAAATGCACAAAATGGTTTAAAACGTCTGCAAATGCGATTTGAAGCTATTTTGTGCACTTTGATGTTTTTGTGTGAAAAGTTTCATCGAAATGCACAAAATTGTCTAAAACGTCTCCAAATACGATATTAAGCTATTTTGTGCACTTTGATGTTTTTGTGTGAAAAGTTTCATCGAAATGCACAAAATGGTCTAAAACGTCTGCAAATGCGATTTGAAGCTATTTTGTGCACTTTGTCGTTTTTGTGTGAAAAGTTTCATCGAAATGCTCAAAATGGTCTAAAACGTCTCCAAATGCGATTTGAAGCAATTTTGTGCACTTTGATGTTTTTGTGTGAAAAGTTTCATCGAAATGCACAAAATGGTCTCTAAAACGTCTGCAAATGCGATTTGAAGCTATTTTGTGCACTTTGTCGTTTTTGTGTGAAAAGTTTTTTCGAAATGCACAAAATGGTCTAAAACGTCTCCAAATGCGATTTGAAGCAATTTTGTGCACTTTGATGTTTTGTGTAATCCATTTTCATCGAAATGTACAAAATTGTCTAAAACGTCTCTAAATGCGATTTGAAGCTATTTTGTGCACTTTGTCGTTTTTGTGTGAAAAGTTTTTTCGAAATGCACAAAATGGTCTAAAACGTCTCCAATTGCGATTTGAAGTTATTTTGTGCACTTTGATGTTTTGTGTGAAAAGTTTTATCGAAATGCTCAAAATGGTCTAAAACGGTTTCAAATGTGATTTTAAGCACTTTGATATTTTTGTATAATCAAGTTAAATCGAAATGCACAAAATGGTCTAAAACGTCTGCAAATGCGATTTAAAGCTATTTTGTGCACTTTAATGTTTTGTGTGAAAAGTTTTATCGAAATTCTCAAAATGGTCTAAAACGGTTTCAAATGTGATTTTAAGCACTTAGATGTTTTTGTGTAATCAAGTTTCATCGAAATGCACTAAATGGTTTAAAACGTCTGCAAATGCGATTTGAAGCTATTTTGTGCACTTTGATGTTTTTGTGTGAAAAGTTTCATCGAAATGCACAAAATTGTCTAAAACGTCTCCAAATACGATATTAAGCTATTGTATGCACTTTGATGTTTTTGAGTGAAAAGTTTTTTCGAAATGCACAAAATGGTCTAAAACGTCTCCAAATGCGATTTGGAGCTCTTTTGTGCACTTTGATGTTTTGTGTAAAAAGTTTGCTATTTTGTGCACTTTAATGTTTTGTGTGAAAAGTTTTATCGAAATGCTCAAAATTGTCTAAAACGGTTTCAAATGTGATTTTAAGCACTTTGATATTTTTGTGTAATCAAGTTTTTTCGAAATGCACAACATGGTCTAAAACGTCTCCAAATGCGATTTGAAGCTATTTTGTGCACTTTGATGTTTTTGTGTGAAAAGTTTATTCGAAATGCACAAAATGGTCTAAAACGTCTCCAAATGCGATTTGAAGTTATTTTGTGCACTTTGATGTTTTGTGTGAAAAGTTTTATCGAAATGCTCAAAATGGTCTAAAACGGTTTCAAATGTGATTTTAAGCACTTTGATATTTTTGTGTAATCAAGTTTCATCGAAATGCTCAAAATGGTCTAAAACGTCTCCAAATGCGATTTGAAGCTATTTTGTGCACTTTGATGTTTTTTTGTGAAAAGTTTCATCGAAATGCACAAAATGGTCTAAAACGTCTCTAAATGCGATTTGAAGCTATTTTGTGCACTTTGATGTTTTTGTGTGAAAAGTTTCATCGAAATGCACAAAATGGTCTAAAACGTCTCTAAATGCGATTTGAAGCTATTTTGTGCACTTTGATGTTTTTTTGTGAAAAGTTTCATCGAAATGCACAAAATGGTCTAAAACGTCTCTAAATGCGATTTGAAGCTATTTTGTGCACTTTGATGTTTTTTTGTGAAAAGTTTCATCGAAATGCACAAAATTGTCTAAAACGTCTCTAAATGCGATTTGAAGCTATTTTGTGCACTTTGTCGTTTTTGTGTGAAAAGTTTCATCGAAATGCTCAAAATGGTCTAAAACGTCTCCAAATGCGATTTGAAGCAATTTTGTGCACTTTGATGTTTTTGTGTGAAAAGTTTCATCGAAATGCACAAAATGGTCTAAAACGTCTGCAAATGCGATTTGAAGCTATTTTGTGCACTTTGTCGTTTTTGTGTGAAAAGTTTTTTCGAAATGCACAAAATGGTCTAAAACGTCTCCAATTGCGATTTGAAGTTATTTTGTGCACTTTGATGTTTTGTGTGAAAAGTTTTATCGAAATGCTCAAAATGGTCTAAAACGGTTTCAAATGTGATTTTAAGCACTTTGATATTTTTGTGTAATCAAGTTTCATCGAAATGCACAAAATGGTCTAAAACGTCTGCAAATGCGATTTAAAGCTATTTTGTGCACTTTAATGTTTTGTGTGAAAAGTTTTATCGAAATTCTCAAAATGGTCTAAAACGGTTTCAAATGTGATTTTAAGCACTTTGATGTTTTTGTGTAATCAAGTTTCATCGAAATGCACAAAATGGTTTAAAACGTCTGCAAATGCGATTTGAAGCTATTTTGTGCACTTTGATGTTTTTGTGTGAAAAGTTTCATCGAAATGCACAAAATTGTCTAAAACGTCTCCAAATACGATATTAAGCTATTTTGTGCACTTTGATGTTTTTGTGTGAAAAGTTTCATCGAAATGCACAAAATGGTCTAAAACGTCTGCAAATGCGATTTGAAGCTATTTTGTGCACTTTGTCGTTTTTGTGTGAAAAGTTTCATCGAAATGCTCAAAATGGTCTAAAACGTCTCCAAATGCGATTTGAAGCAATTTTGTGCACTTTGATGTTTTTGTGTGAAAAGTTTCATCTAAATGCACAAAATGGTCTCTAAAACGTCTGCAAATGCGATTTGAAGCTATTTTGTGCACTTTGTCGTTTTTGTGTGAAAAGTTTTTTCGAAATGCACAAAATGGTCTAAAACGTCTCCAAATGCGATTTGAAGCAATTTTGTGCACTTTGATGTTTTGTGTAATCCAGTTTCATCGAAATGTACAAAATTGTCTAAAACGTCTCTAAATGCGTTTTGAAGCTATTTTGTGCACTTTGTCGTTTTTGTGTGAAAAGTTTTTTCGAAATGCACAAAATGGTCTAAAACGTCTCCAATTGCGATTTGAAGTTATTTTGTGCACTTTGATGTTTTGTGTGAAAAGTTTTATCGAAATTCTCAAAATGGTCTAAAACGGTTTCAAATGTGATTTTAAGCACTTTGATATTTTTGTATAATCAAGTTAAATCGAATTTGCACAAAATGGTCTAAAACGTCTGCAAATGCATTTTAAAGCTATTTTGTGCACTTTAATGTTTTGTGTGAAAAGTTTTATCGAAATTCTCAAAATGGTCTAAAACGGTTTCAAATGTGATTTTAGGCACTTTGATGTTTTTGTGTAATCAAGTTTCATCGAAAAGCACAAAATGGTTTAAAACGTCTGCAAATGCGATTTGAAGCTATTTTGTGCACTTTGATGTTTTTGTGTGAAAAGTTTCATCGAAATGCACAAAATTGTCTAAAACGTTTCCAAATACGATATTAAGCTATTGTATGCACTTTGATATTTTTGAGTGAAAAGTTTTTTCGAAATGCACAAAATGGTCTAAAACGTCTCCAAATGCGATTTAAAGCTATTTTGTGCACTTTGATGTTTTTTTCTGAAAAGTTTCATCGAAATGCACAAAATGGTCTAAAACGTCTCTAAATGCGATTTGAAGCTATTTTGTGCACTTTGATGTTTTTGTGTGAAAAGTTTCATCGAAATGCACAAAATGGTCTAAAACGTCTCTAAATGCGATTTGAAGCTATTTTGTGCACTTTGATGTTTTTTTGTGAAAAGTTTCATCGAAATGCACAAAATGGTCTAAAACGTCTCTAAATGCGATTTGAAGCTATTTTGTGCACTTTGTCGTTTTTGTGTGAAAAGTTTCATCGAAATGCTCAAAATGGTCTAAAACGTCTCCAAATGCGATTTGAAGCAATTTTGTGCACTTTGATGTTTTTGTGTGAAAAGTTTCATCGAAATGCACAAAATGGTCTAAAACGTCTGCAAATGCGATTTGAAGCTATTTTGTGCACTTTGATGTTTTTTTGTGAAAAGTTTCATCGAAATGCACAAAATTGTCTAAAACGTCTCTAAATGCGATTTGAAGCTATTTTGTGCACTTTGATGTTTTTTTGTGAAAAGTTTCATCGAAATGTACAAAATTGTCTAAAACGTCTCTAAATGCGATTTGAAGCTATTTTGTGCACTTTGTCGTTTTTGTGTGAAAAGTTTCATCGAAATGCTCAAAATGGTCTAAAACGTCTCCAAATGCGATTTGAAGCAATTTTGTGCACTTTGATGTTTTTGTGTGAAAAGTTTCATCGAAATGCACAAAATGGTCTAAAACGTCTGCAAATGCGATTTGAAGCTATTTTGTGAACTTTGTCGTTTTTGTGTGAAAAGTTTTTTCGAAATGCACAAAATGGTCTAAAACGTCTCCAAATGCGATTTGAAGCATTTTTGTGCACTTTGATGTTTTGTGTAATCCAGTTTCATCGAAATGTACAAAATTGTCTAAAACGTCTCTAAATGCGATTTGAAGCTATTTTGTGCACTTTGTCGTTTTTGTGTGAAAAGTTTTTTCGAAATGCACAAAATGGTCTAAAACGTCTCCAAATGCGATTTGAAGCAATTTTGTGCACTTTGATGTTTTGTGTAATCCAGTTTCATCGAAATGTACAAAATTGTCTAAAACGTCTCTAAATGCGATTTGAAGCTATTTTGTGCACTTTGTCGTTTTTGTGTGAAAAGTTTTTTCGAAATGCACAAAATGGTCTAAAACGTCTCCAATTGCGATTTGAAGTTATTTTGTGCACTTTGATGTTTTGTGTGAAAAGTTTTATCGAAATGCTCAAAATGGTCTAAAACGGTTTCAAATGTGATTTTAAGCACTTTGATATTTTTGTATAATCAAGTTAAATCGAAATAGACAAAATGGTCTAAAACGTCTGCAAATGCGATTTAAAGCTATTTTGTGCACTTTAATGTTTTGTGTGAAAAGTTTTATCGAAATTCTCAAAATGGTCTAAAACGGTTTCAAATGTGATTTTAAGCACTTTGATGTTTTTGTGTAATCAAGTTTCATCGAAAAGCACAAAATGGTTTAAAACGTCTGCAAACGCGATTTGAAGCTATTTTGTGCACTTTGATGTTTTTGTGTGAAAAGTTTCATCGAAATGCACAAAATTGTCTAAAACGTTTCCAAATACGATATTAAGCTATTGTATGCACTTTGATGTTTTTGAGTGAAAAGTTTTTTCGAAATGCACAAAATGGTCTAAAACGTCTCCAAATGCGATTTGAAGCTATTTTGTGCACTTTGATGTTTTTTTCTGAAAAGTTTCATCGAAATGCACAAAATGGTCTAAAACGTCTCTAAATGCGATTTGAAGCTATTTTGTGCACTTTGATGTTTTTGTGTGAAAAGTTTCATCGAAATGCACAAAATGGTCTAAAACGTCTCTAAATGCGATTTGAAGTTATTTTGTGCACTTTGATGTTTTGTGTGAAAAGTTTTATCGAAATGCTCAAAATGGTCTAAAACGGTTTCAAATGTGATTTTAAGCACTTTGATATTTTTGTGTAATCAAGTTTCATCGAAATGCACAAAATGGTCTAAAACGTCTCCAAATGCGATTTGAAGCTATTTTGTGCACTTTAATGTTTTGTGTGAAAAGTTTTATCGAAATTCTCAAAATGGTCTAAAACGGTTTCAAATGTGATTTTAAGCACTTAGATGTTTTTGTGTAATCAAGTTTCATCGAAATGCACTAAATGGTTTAAAACGTCTGCAAATGCGATTTGAAGCTATTTTGTGCACTTTGATGTTTTTGTGTGAAAAGTTTCATCGAAATGCACAAAATTGTCTAAAACGTCTCCAAATACGATATTAAGCTATTGTATGCACTTTGATGTTTTTGAGTGAAAAGTTTTTTCGAAATGCACAAAATGGTCTAAAACGTCTCCAAATGCGATTTGGAGCTCTTTTGTGCACTTTGATGTTTTGTGTAAAAAGTTTGCTATTTTGTGCACTTTAATGTTTTGTGTGAAAAGTTTTATCGAAATGCTCAAAATTGTCTAAAACGGTTTCAAATGTGATTTTAAGCACTTTGATATTTTTGTGTAATCAAGTTTTTTCGAAATGCACAACATGGTCTAAAACGTCTCCAAATGCGATTTGAAGCTATTTTGTGCACTTTGATGTTTTTGTGTGAAAAGTTTATTCGAAATGCACAAAATGGTCTAAAACGTCTCCAAATGCGATTTGAAGTTATTTTGTGCACTTTGATGTTTTGTGTGAAAAGTTTTATCGAAATGCTCAAAATGGTCTAAAACGGTTTCAAATGTGATTTTAAGCACTTTGATATTTTTGTGTAATCAAGTTTCATCGAAATGCTCAAAATGGTCTAAAACGTCTCCAAATGCGATTTGAAGCTATTTTGTGCACTTTGATGTTTTTTTGTGAAAAGTTTCATCGAAATGCACAAAATGGTCTAAAACGTCTCTAAATGCGATTTGAAGCTATTTTGTGCACTTTGATGTTTTTGTGTGAAAAGTTTCATCGAAATGCACAAAATGGTCTAAAACGTCTCTAAATGCGATTTGAAGCTATTTTGTGCACTTTGATGTTTTTTTGTGAAAAGTTTCATCGAAATGCACAAAATGGTCTAAAACGTCTCTAAATGCGATTTGAAGCTATTTTGTGCACTTTGATGTTTTTTTGTGAAAAGTTTCATCGAAATGCACAAAATTGTCTAAAACGTCTCTAAATGCGATTTGAAGCTATTTTGTGCACTTTGTCGTTTTTGTGTGAAAAGTTTCATCGAAATGCTCAAAATGGTCTAAAACGTCTCCAAATGCGATTTGAAGCAATTTTGTGCACTTTGATGTTTTTGTGTGAAAAGTTTCATCGAAATGCACAAAATGGTCTAAAACGTCTGCAAATGCGATTTGAAGCTATTTTGTGCACTTTGTCGTTTTTGTGTGAAAAGTTTTTTCGAAATGCACAAAATGGTCTAAAACGTCTCCAATTGCGATTTGAAGTTATTTTGTGCACTTTGATGTTTTGTGTGAAAAGTTTTATCGAAATGCTCAAAATGGTCTAAAACGGTTTCAAATGTGATTTTAAGCACTTTGATATTTTTGTGTAATCAAGTTTCATCGAAATGCACAAAATGGTCTAAAACGTCTCCAAATGCGATTTGAAGCTATTTTGTGCACTTTGATGTTTTGTGTGAAAAGTTTTATCGAAATTCTCAAAATGGTCTAAAACGGTTTCAAATGTGATTTTAAGCACTTTTATGTTTTTGTGTAATCAAGTTTCATCGAAATGCACAAAATGGTTTAAAACGTCTGCAAATGCGATTTGAAGCTATTTTGTGCACTTTGATGTTTTTGTGTGAAAAGTTTCATCGAAATGCACAAAATTGTCTAAAACGTTTCCAAATACGATATTAAGCTATTGTATGCACTTTGATGTTTTTGAGTGAAAAGTTTTTTCGAAATGCACAAAATGGTCTAAAACGTCTCCAAATGCGATTTGGAGCTCTTTTGTGCACTTTGATGTTTTGTGTAAAAAGTTTGCTATTTTGTGCACTTTAATGTTTTGTGTGAAAAGTTTTATCGAAATGCTCAAAATTGTCTAAAACGGTTTCAAATGTGATTTTAAGCACTTTGATATTTTTGTGTAATCAAGTTTCATCGAAATGCACAAAATGGTCTAAAACGTCTGCAAATGCGATTTAAAGCTATTTTGTGCACTTTGATGTTTTTGTGTGAAAAGTTTCATCGAAATGCACAAAATGGTCTAAAACGTCTCTAAATGCGATTTGAAGCTATTTTGTGCACTTTGATGTTTTTTTCTGAAAAGTTTCATCGAAATGCACAAAATGGTCTAAAACGTCTCCAAATGCGATTTGAAGCTATTTTGTGCACTTTGATGTTTTTGTGTGAAAAGTTTATTCGAAATGCACAAAATGGTCTAAAACGTCTCCAAATGCGATTTGAAGTTATTTTGTGCACTTTGATGTTTTGTGTGAAAAGTTTTATCGAAATGCTCAAAATGGTCTAAAACGGTTTCAAATGTGATTTTAAGCACTTTGATATTTTTGTGTAATCAAGTTTCATCGAAATGCTCAAAATGGTCTAAAACGTCTCCAAATGCGATTTGAAGCTATTTTGTGCACTTTGATGTTTTTTTGTGAAAAGTTTCATCGAAATGCACAAAATGGTCTAAAACGTCTCTAAATGCGATTTG
Organism: Antedon mediterranea; assembly: GCF_964355755.1. Lineage (NCBI taxonomy): Eukaryota > Metazoa > Echinodermata > Crinoidea > Comatulida > Antedonidae > Antedon > Antedon mediterranea. The sequence continues at coordinate 183,765 of NW_027306095.1, forward strand.
AAGCTATTTTGTGCACTTTGATGTTTTTGTGTGAAAAGTTTCATCGAAATGCACAAAATGGTCTAAAACGTCTCTAAATGCGATTTGAAGCTATTTTGTGCACTTTGATGTTTTTTTGTGAAAAGTTTCATCGAAATGCACAAAATGGTCTAAAACGTCTCTAAATGCGATTTGAAGCTATTTTGTGCACTTTGATGTTTTTTTGTGAAAAGTTTCATCGAAATGCACAAAATTGTCTAAAACGTCTCTAAATGCGATTTGAAGCTATTTTGTGCACTTTGTCGTTTTTGTGTGAAAAGTTTCATCGAAATGCACAAAATGGTCTAAAACGTCTGCAAATGCGATTTGAAGCTATTTTGTGCACTTTGTCGTTTTTGTGTGAAAAGTTTTTTCGAAATGCACAAAATGGTCTAAAACGTCTCCAATTGCGATTTGAAGTTATTTTGTGCACTTTGATGTTTTGTGTGAAAAGTTTTATCGAAATGCTCAAAATGGTCTAAAACGGTTTCAAATGTGATTTTAAGCACTTTGATATTTTTGTGTAATCAAGTTTCATCGAAATGCACAAAATGGTCTAAAACGTCTGCAAATGCGATTTAAAGCTATTTTGTGCACTTTAATGTTTTGTGTGAAAAGTTTTATCGAAATTCTCAAAATGGTCTAAAACGGTTTCAAATGTGATTTTAAGCACTTTGATGTTTTTGTGTAATCAAGTTTCATCGAAATGCACAAAATGGTTTAAAACGTCTGCAAATGCGATTTGAAGCTATTTTGTGCACTTTGATGTTTTTGTGTGAAAAGTTTCATCGAAATGCACAAAATTGTCTAAAACGTCTCCAAATACGATATTAAGCTATTTTGTGCACTTTGATGTTTTTGTGTGAAAAGTTTCATCGAAATGCACAAAATGGTCTAAAACGTCTGCAAATGCGATTTGAAGCTATTTTGTGCACTTTGTCGTTTTTGTGTGAAAAGTTTCATCGAAATGCTCAAAATGGTCTAAAACGTCTCCAAATGCGATTTGAAGCAATTTTTTGCACTTTGATGTTTTTGTGTGAAAAGTTTCATCGAAATGCACAAAATGGTCTCTAAAACGTCTGCAAATGCGATTTGAAGCTATTTTGTGCACTTTGTCGTTTTTGTGTGAAAAGTTTTTTCGAAATGCACAAAATGGTCTAAAACGTCTCCAAATGCGATTTGAAGCAATTTTGTGCACTTTGATGTTTTGTGTAATCCAGTTTCATCGAAATGTACAAAATTGTCTAAAACGTCTCTAAATGCGATTTGAAGCTATTTTGTGCACTTTGTCGTTTTTGTGTGAAAAGTTTTTTCGAAATGCACAAAATGGTCTAAAGCGTCTCCAATTGCGATTTGAAGTTATTTTGTGCACTTTGATGTTTTGTGTGAAAAGTTTTATCGAAATGCTCAAAATGGTCTAAAACGGTTTCAAATGTGATTTTAAGCACTTTGATATTTTTGTATAATCAAGTTAAATCGAAATGCACAAAATGGTCTAAAACGTCTGCAAATGCGATTTAAAGCTATTTTGTGCACTTTAATGTTTTGTGTGAAAAGTTTTATCGAAATTCTCAAAATGGTCTAAAACGGTTTCAAATGTGATTTTAAGCACTTTGATGTTTTTGTGTAATCAAGTTTCATCGAAAAGCACAAAATGGTTTAAAACGTCTGCAAATGCGATTTGAAGCTATTTTGTGCACTTTGATGTTTTTGTGTGAAAAGTTTCATCGAAATGCACAAAATGGTCTAAAACGTCTCCAAATGCGATATTAAGCTATTTTGTGCACTTTGATGTTTTTTTCTGAAAAGTTTCATCGAAATGCACAAAATGGTCTAAAACGTCTCTAAATGCGATTTGAAGCTATTTTGTGCACTTTGATGTTTTTGTGTGAAAAGTTTCATCGAAATGCACAAAATGGTCTAAAACGTCTCTAAATGCGATTTGAAGCTATTTTGTGCACTTTGATGTTTTTTTGTGAAAAGTTTCATCGAAATGCACAAAATGGTCTAAAACGTCTCTAAATGCGATTTGAAGCTATTTCGTGCACTTTGTCGTTTTTGTGTGAAAAGTTTCATCGAAATGCACAAAATGGTCTAAAACGTCTCCAAATGCGATTTGAAGCAATTTTGTGCACTTTGATGTTTTTGTGTGAAAAGTTTCATCGAAATGCACAAAATGTTCTAAAACGTCTGCAAATGCGATTTGAAGCTATTTTGTGCACTTTGATGTTTTTTTGTGAAAAGTTTCATCGAAATGCACAAAATTGTCTAAAACGTCTCTAAATGCGATTTGAAGCTATTTTGTGCACTTTGATGTTTTTTTGTGAAAAGTTTCATCGAAATGCACAAAATGGTCTAAAACGTCTCTAAATGCGATTTGAAGCTATTTTGTGCACTTTGATGTTTTTTTTTGAAAAGTTTCATCGAAATGCACAAAATGGTCTAAAACGTCTCTAAATGCGATTTGAAGCTATTTTGTGCACTTTGTCGTTTTTGTGTGAAAAGTTTCATCGAAATGCTCAAAATGGTCTAAAACGTCTCCAAATGCGATTTGAAGCAATTTTGTGCACTTTGATGTTTTTGTGTGAAAAGTTTCATCGAAATGCACAAAATGGTCTAAAACGTCTGCAAATGCGATTTGAAGCTATTTTGTGCACTTTGATGTTTTTTTGTGAAAAGTTTCATCGAAAGGCACAAAATTGTCTAAAACGTCTCTAAATGCGATTTGAAGCTATTTTGTGCACTTTGTCGTTTTTGTGTGAAAAGTTTCATCGAAATTCCCAAAATGGTCTAAAACATCTCCAAATGCGATTTGAAGCAATTTTGTGCACTTTGATGTTTTTGTGTGAAAAGTTTCATCGAAATGCACAAAATGGTCTAAAACGTCTGCAAATGCGATTTGAAGCTATTTTGTGCACTTTGTCGTTTTTGTGTGAAAAGTTTTTTCGAAATGCACAAAATGGTCTAAAACGTCTCCAAATGCGATTTGAAGCAATTTTGTGCACTTTGATGTTTTGTGTAATCCAGTTTCATCGAAATGTACAAAATTGTCTAAAACGTCTCTAAATGCGATTTGAAGCTATTTTGTGCACTTTGTCGTTTTTGTGTGAAAAGTTTTTTAGAAATACACAAAATGGTCTAAAACGTCTCCAAATGCGATTTGAAGCAATTTTGTGCACTTTGATGTTTTGTGTAATCCAGTTTCATCGAAATGTACAAAATTGTCTAAAACGTCTCTAAATGCGATTTGAAGCTATTTTGTGCACTTTGTCGTTTTTGTGTGAAAAGTTTTTTCGAAATGCACAAAATGGTCTAAAACGTCTCCAATTGCGATTTGAAGTTATTTTGTGCACTTTGATGTTTTGTGTGAAAAGTTTTATCGAAATGCTCAAAATGGTCTAAAACGGTTTCAAATGTGATTTTAAGCACTTTGATATTTTTATGTAATCAAGTTTCATCGAAATTCACAAAATGGTCTAAAACGTCTGCAAATGCGATTTAAAGCTATTTTGTGCACTTTAATGTTTTGTGTGAAAAGTTTTATCGAAATTCTCAAAATGGTCTAAAACGGTTTCAAATGTGATTTTAAGCACTTTGATGTTTTTGTGTAATCAAGTTTCATCGAAATGCACAAAATGGTTTAAAACGTCTGCAAATGCGATTTGAAGCTATTTTGTGCACTTTGATGTTTTTGTGTGAAAAGTTTCATCGAAATGCACAAAATTGTCTAAAACGTCTCCAAATACGATATTAACCTATTTTGTGCACTTTGATGTTTTTGTGTGAAAAGTTTCATCGAAATGCACAAAATGGTCTAAAACGTCTGCAAATGCGATTTGAAGCTATTTTGTGCACTTTGTCGTTTTTGTGTGAAAAGTTTCATCGAAATGCTCAAAATGGTCTAAAACGTCTCCAAATGCGATTTGAAGCAATTTTGTGCACTTTGATGTTTTTGTGTGAAAAGTTTCATCGAAATGCACAAAATGGTCTCTAAAACGTCTGCAAATGCGATTTGAAGCTATTTTGTGCACTTTGTCGTTTTTGTGTGAAAAGTTTTTTCGAAATGCACAAAATGGTCTAAAACGTCTCCAAATGCGATTTGAAGCAATTTTGTGCACTTTGATGTTTTGTGTAATCCATTTTCATCGAAATGTACAAAATTGTCTAAAACGTCTCTAAATGCGATTTGAAGCTATTTTGTGCACTTTGTCGTTTTTGTGTGAAAAGTTTTTTCGAAATGCACAAAATGGTCTAAAACGTCTCCAATTGCGATTTGAAGTTATTTTGTGCACTTTGATGTTTTGTGTGAAAAGTTTTATCGAAATGCTCAAAATGGTCTAAAACGGTTTCAAATGTGATTTTAAGCACTTTGATATTTTTGTATAATCAAGTTAAATCGAAATAGACAAAATGGTCTAAAACGTCTGCAAATGCGATTTAAAGCTATTTTGTGCACTTTAATGTTTTGTGTGAAAAGTTTTATCGAAATTCTCAAAATGGTCTAAAACGGTTTCAAATGTGATTTTAAGCACTTTGATGTTTTTGTGTAATCAAGTTTCATCGAAAAGCACAAAATGGTTTAAAACGTCTGCAAACGCGATTTGAAGCTATTTTGTGCACTTTGATGTTTTTGTGTGAAAAGTTTCATCGAAATGCACAAAATTGTCTAAAACGTTTCCAAATACGATATTAAGCTATTGTATGCACTTTGATGTTTTTGAGTGAAAAGTTTTTTCGAAATGCACAAAATGGTCTAAAACGTCTCCAAATGCGATTTGAAGCTATTTTGTGCACTTTGATGTTTTTTTCTGAAAAGTTTCATCGAAATGCACAAAATGGTCTAAAACGTCTCTAAATGCGATTTGAAGCTATTTTGTGCACTTTGATGTTTTTGTGTGAAAAGTTTCATCGAAATGCACAAAATGGTCTAAAACGTCTCTAAATGCGATTTGAAGTTATTTTGTGCACTTTGATGTTTTGTGTGAAAAGTTTTATCGAAATGCTCAAAATGGTCTAAAACGGTTTCAAATGTGATTTTAAGCACTTTGATATTTTTGTGTAATCAAGTTTCATCGAAATGCACAAAATGGTCTAAAACGTCTCCAAATGCGATTTGAAGCTATTTTGTGCACTTTAATGTTTTGTGTGAAAAGTTTTATCGAAATTCTCAAAATGGTCTAAAACGGTTTCAAATGTGATTTTAAGCACTTTGATGTTTTTGTGTAATCAAGTTTCATCGAAATGCACAAAATGGTTTAAAACGTCTGCAAATGCGATTTGAAGCTATTTTGTGCACTTTGAAGTTTTTGTGTGAAAAGTTTCATCGAAATGCACAAAATTGTCTAAAACGTTTCCAAATACGATATTAAGCTATTGTATGCACTTTGATGTTTTTGAGTGAAAAGTTTTTTCGAAATGCACAAAATGGTCTAAAACGTCTCCAAATGCGATTTGGAGCTCTTTTGTGCACTTTGATATTTTGTGTAAAAAGTTTGCTATTTTGTGCACTTTAATGTTTTGTGTGAAAAGTTTTATCGAAATGCTCAAAATTGTCTAAAACGGTTTCAAATGTGATTTTAAGCACTTTGATATTTTTGTGTAATCAAGTTTTTTCGAAATGCACAACATGGTCTAAAACGTCTCCAAATGCGATTTGAAGCTATTTTGTGCACTTTGATGTTTTTGTGTGAAAAGTTTCATCGAAATGCACAAAATGGTCTAAAACGTCTCTAAATGCGATTTAAAGCTATTTTGTGCACTTTGTCGTTTTTGTGTGAAAAGTTTCATCGAAATGCTCAAAATGGTCTAAAACGTCTCCAAATGCGATTTGAAGCAATTTTGTGCACTTTGATGTTTTTGTGTGAAAAGTTTCATCGAAATGCACAAAATGGTCTAAAACGTCTGCAAATGCGATTTGAAGCTATTTTGTGCACTTTGATGTTTTTTTGTGAAAAGTTTCATCGAAAGGCACAAAATTGTCTAAAACGTCTCTAAATGCGATTTGAAGCTATTTTGTGCACTTTGTCGTTTTTGTGTGAAAAGTTTCATCGAAATTCCCAAAATGGTCTAAAACATCTCCAAATGCGATTTGAAGCAATTTTGTGCACTTTGATGTTTTTGTGTGAAAAGTTTCATCGAAATGCACAAAATGGTCTAAAACGTCTGCAAATGCGATTTGAAGCTATTTTGTGCACTTTGTCGTTTTTGTGTGAAAAGTTTTTTCGAAATGCACAAAATGGTCTAAAACGTCTCCAAATGCGATTTGAAGCAATTTTGTGCACTTTGATGTTTTGTGTAATCCAGTTTCATCGAAATGTACAAAATTGTCTAAAACGTCTCTAAATGCGATTTGAAGCTATTTTGTGCACTTTGTCGTTTTTGTGTGAAAAGTTTTTTCGAAATGCACAAAATGGTCTAAAACGTCTCCAAATGCGATTTGAAGCAATTTTGTGCACTTTGATGTTTTGTGTAATCCAATTTCATCGAAATGTACAAAATTGTCTAAAACGTCTCTAAATGCGATTTGAAGCTATTTTGTGCACTTTGTCGTTTTTGTGTGAAAAGTTTTTTCGAAATGCACAAAATGGTCTAAAACGTCTCCAATTGCGATTTGAAGTTATTTTGTGCACTTTGATGTTTTGTGTGAAAAGTTTTATCGAAATGCTCAAAATGGTCTAAAACGGTTTCAAATGTGATTTTAAGCACTTTGATATTTTTGTGTAATCAAGTTTCATCGAAATGCACAAAATGGTTTAAAACGTCTGCAAATGCGATTTGAAGCTATTTTGTGCACTTTGATGTTTTTGTGTGAAAAGTTTCATCGAAATGCACAAAATTGTCTAAAACGTCTCCAAATACGATATTAAGCTATTTTGTGCACTTTGATGTTTTTGTGTGAAAAGTTTCATCGAAATGCACAAAATGGTCTAAAACGTCTGCAAATGCGATTTGAAGCTATTTTGTGCACTTTGTCGTTTTTGTGTGAAAAGTTTCATCGAAATGCTCAAAATGGTCTAAAACGTCTCCAAATGCGATTTGAAGCAATTTTGTGCACTTTGATGTTTTTGTGTGAAAAGTTTCATCGAAATGCACAAAATGGTCTCTAAAACGTCTGCAAATGCGATTTGAAGCTATTTTGTGCACTTTGTCGTTTTTGTGTGAAAAGTTTTTTCGAAATGCACAAAATGGTCTAAAACGTCTCCAAATGCGATTTGAAGCAATTTTGTGCACTTTGATGTTTTGTGTAATCCAGTTTCATCGAAATGTACAAAATTGTCTAAAACGTCTCTAAATGCGATTTGAAGCTATTTTGTGCACTTTGTCGTTTTTGTGTGAAAAGTTTTTTCGAAATGCACAAAATGGTCTAAAACGTCTCCAATTGCGATTTGAAGTTATTTTGTGCACTTTGATGTTTTGTGTGAAAAGTTTTATCGAAATGCTCAAAATGGTCTAAAACGGTTTCAAATGTGATTTTAAGCACTTTGATATTTTTGTATAATCAAGTTAAATCGAAATGCACAAAATGGTCTAAAACGTCTGCAAATGCGATTTAAAGCTATTTTGTGCACTTTAATGTTTTGTGTGAAAAGTTTTATCGAAATTCTCAAAATGGTCTAAAACGGTTTCAAATGTGATTTTAAGCACTTTGATGTTTTTGTGTAATCAAGTTTCATCGAAATGCACTAAATGGTTTAAAACGTCTGCAAATGCGATTTGAAGCTATTTTGTGCACTTTGATGTTTTTGTGTGAAAAGTTTCATCGAAATGCACAAAATTGTCTAAAACGTCTCCAAATACGATATTAAGCTATTGTATGCACTTTGATGTTTTTGAGTGAAAAGTTTTTTCGAAATGCACAAAATGGTCTAAAACGTCTCCAAATGCGATTTGGAGCTCTTTTGTGCACTTTGATGTTTTGTGTAAAAAGTTTGCTATTTTGTGCACTTTAATGTTTTGTGTGAAAAGTTTTATCGAAATACTCAAAATTGTCTAAAACGGTTTCAAATGTGATTTTAAGCACTTTGATATTTTTGTGTAATCAAGTTTTTTCGAAATGCACAACATGGTCTAAAACGTCTCCAAATGCGATTTGAAGCTATTTTGTGCACTTTGATGTTTTTGTGTGAAAAGTTTATTCGAAATGCACAAAATGGTCTAAAACGTCTCCAAATGCGATTTGAAGTTATTTTGTGCACTTTGATGTTTTGTGTGAAAAGTTTTATCGAAATGCTCAAAATGGTCTAAAACGGTTTCAAATGTGATTTTAAGCCCTTTGATATTTTTGTGTAATCAAGTTTCATCGAAATGCTCAAAATGGTCTAAAACGTCTCCAAATGCGATTTGAAGCTATTTTGTGCACTTTGATGTTTTTTTGTGAAAAGTTTCATCGAAATGCACAAAATGGTCTAAAACGTCTCTAAATGCGATTTGAAGCTATTTTGTGCACTTTGATGTTTTTTTGTGAAAAGTTTCATCGAAATGCACAAAATTGTCTAAAACGTCTCTAAATGCGATTTGAAGCTATTTTGTGCACTTTGTCGTTTTTGTGTGAAAAGTTTCATCGAAATGCTCAAAATGGTCTAAAACGTCTCCAAATGCGATTTGAAGCAATTTTGTGCACTTTGATGTTTTTGTGTGAAAAGTTTCATCGAAATGCACAAAATGGTCTAAAACGTCTGCAAATGCGATTTGAAGCTATTTTGTGCACTTTGTCGTTTTTGTGTGAAAAGTTTTTTCGAAATGCACAAAATGGTCTAAAACGTCTCCAATTGCGATTTGAAGTTATTTTGTGCACTTTGATGTTTTGTGTGAAAAGTTTTATCGAAATGCTCAAAATGGTCTAAAACGGTTTCAAATGTGATTTTAAGCACTTTGATATTTTTGTGTAATCAAGTTTCATCGAAATGCACAAAATGGTCTAAAACGTCTGCAAATGCGATTTAAAGCTATTTTGTGCACTTTAATATTTTGTGTGAAAAGTTTTATCGAAATTCTCAAAATGGTCTAAAACGGTTTCAAATGTGATTTTAAGCACTTTGATGTTTTTGTGTAATCAAGTTTCATCGAAATGCACAAAATGGTTTAAAACGTCTGCAAATGCGATTTGAAGCTATTTTGTGCACTTTGATGTTTTTGTGTGAAAAGTTTCCTCGAAATGCACAAAATTGTCTAAAACGTCTCCAAATACGATATTAAGCTATTTTGTGCACTTTGATGTTTTTGTGTGAAAAGTTTATTCGAAATGCACAAAATGGTCTAAAACGTCTCCAAATGCGATTTGAAGTTATTTTGTGCACTTTGATGTTTTGTGTGAAAAGTTTTATCGAAATGCTCAAAATGGTCTAAAACGGTTTCAAATGTGATTTTAAGCACTTTGATATTTTTGTGTAATCAAGTTTCATCGAAATGCTCAAAATGGTCTAAAACGTCTCCAAATGCGATTTGAAGCTATTTTGTGCACTTTGATGTTTTTTTGTGAAAAGTTTCATCGAAATGCACAAAATGGTCTAAAACGTCTCTAAATGCGATTTGAAGCTATTTTGTGCACTTTGATGTTTTTGTGTGAAAAGTTTCATCGAAATGCACAAAATGGTCTAAAACGTCTCTAAATGCGATTTGAAGCTATTTTGTGCACTTTGATGTTTTTTTGTGAAAAGTTTCATCGAAATGCACAAAATGGTCTAAAACGTCTCTAAATGCGATTTGAAGCTATTTTGTGCACTTTGATGTTTTTTTGTGAAAAGTTTCATCGAAATGCACAAAATTGTCTAAAACGTCTCTAAATGCGATTTGAAGCTATTTTGTGCACTTTGTCGTTTTTGTGTGAAAAGTTTCATCGAAATGCTCAAAATGGTCTAAAACGTCTCCAAATGCGATTTGAAGCAATTTTGTGCACTTTGATGTTTTTGTGTGAAAAGTTTCATCGAAATGCACAAAATGGTCTAAAACGTCTGCAAATGCGATTTGAAGCTATTTTGTGCACTTTGTCGTTTTTGTGTGAAAAGTTTTTTCGAAATGCACAAAATGGTCTAAAACGTCTCCAATTGCGATTTGAAGTTATTTTGTGCACTTTGATGTTTTGTGTGAAAAGTTTTATCGAAATGCTCAAAATGGTCTAAAACGGTTTCAAATGTGATTTTAAGCACTTTGATATTTTTGTGTAATCAAGTTTCATCGAAATGCACAAAATGGTCTAAAACGTCTGCAAATGCGATTTAAAGCTATTTTGTGCACTTTAATATTTTGTGTGAAAAGTTTTATCGAAATTCTCAAAATGGTCTAAAACGGTTTCAAATGTGATTTTAAGCACTTTGATGTTTTTGTGTAATCAAGTTTCATCGAAATGCACAAAATGGTTTAAAACGTCTGCAAATGCGATTTGAAGCTATTTTGTGCACTTTGATGTTTTTGTGTGAAAAGTTTCCTCGAAATGCACAAAATTGTCTAAAACGTCTCCAAATACGATATTAAGCTATTTTGTGCACTTTGATGTTTTTGTGTGAAAAGTTTCATCGAAATGCACAAAATGGTCTAAAACGTCTGCAAATGCGATTTGAAGCTATTTTGTGCACTTTGTCGTTTTTGTGTGAAAAGTTTCATCGAAATGCTCAAAATGGTCTAAAACGTCTCCAAATGCGATTTGAAGCAATTTTGTGCACTTTGATGTTTTTGTGTGAAAAGTTTCATCGAAATGCACAAAATGGTCTCTAAAACGTCTGCAAATGCGATTTGAAGCTATTTTGTGCACTTTGTCGTTTTTGTGTGAAAAGTTTTTTCGAAATGCACAAAATGGTCTAAAACGTCTCCAAATGCGATTTGAAGCAATTTTGTGCACTTTGATGTTTTGTGTAATCCAGTTTCATCGAAATGTACAAAATTGTCTAAAACGTCTCTAAATGCGATTTGAAGCTATTTTGTGCACTTTGTCGTTTTTGTGTGAAAAGTTTTTTCGAAATGCACAAAATGGTCTAAAACGTCTCCAATTGCGATTTGAAGTTATTTTGTGCACTTTGATGTTTTGTGTGAAAAGTTTTATCGAAATGCTCAAAATGGTCTAAAACGGTTTCAAATGTGATTTTAAGCACTTTGATATTTTTGTATAATCAAGTTAAATCGAAATGCACAAAATGGTCTAAAACGTCTGCAAATGCGATTTAAAGCTATTTTGTGCACTTTAATGTTTTGTGTGAAAAGTTTTATCGAAATTCTCAAAATGGTCTAAAACGGTTTCAAATGTGATTTTAAGCACTTTGATGTTTTTGTGTAATCAAGTTTCATCGAAATGCACTAAATGGTTTAAAACGTCTGCAAATGCGATTTGAAGCTATTTTGTGCACTTTGATGTTTTTGTGTGAAAAGTTTCATCGAAATGCACAAAATTGTCTAAAACGTCTCCAAATACGATATTAAGCTATTGTATGCACTTTGATGTTTTTGAGTGAAAAGTTTTTTCGAAATGCACAAAATGGTCTAAAACGTCTCCAAATGCGATTTGGAGCTCTTTTGTGCACTTTGATGTTTTGTGTAAAAAGTTTGCTATTTTGTGCACTTTAATGTTTTGTGTGAAAAGTTTTATCGAAATGCACAAAATGGTCTAAAACGTCTCTAAATGCGATTTGAAGCTATTTTGTGCACTTTGATGTTTTTGTGTGAAAAGTTTCATCGAAATGCACAAAATGGTCTAAAACGTCTCTAAATGCGATTTGAAGCTATTTTGTGCACTTTGATGTTTTTTTGTGAAAAGTTTCATCGAAATGCACAAAATGGTCTAAAACGTCTCTAAATGCGATTTGAAGCTATTTTGTGCACTTTGATGTTTTTTTGTGAAAAGTTTCATCGAAATGCACAAAATTGTCTAAAACGTCTCTAAATGCGATTTGAAGCTATTTTGTGCACTTTGTCGTTTTTGTGTGAAAAGTTTCATCGAAATGCACAAAATGGTCTAAAACGTCTGCAAATGCGATTTGAAGCTATTTTGTGCACTTTGTCGTTTTTGTGTGAAAAGTTTTTTCGAAATGCACAAAATGGTCTAAAACGTCTCCAATTGCGATTTGAAGTTATTTTGTGCACTTTGATGTTTTGTGTGAAAAGTTTTATCGAAATGCTCAAAATGGTCTAAAACGGTTTCAAATGTGATTTTAAGCACTTTGATATTTTTGTGTAATCAAGTTTCATCGAAATGCACAAAATGGTCTAAAACGTCTGCAAATGCGATTTAAAGCTATTTTGTGCACTTTAATGTTTTGTGTGAAAAGTTTTATCGAAATTTTCAAAATGGTCTAAAACGGTTTCAAATGTGATTTTAAGCACTTTGATGTTTTTGTGTAATCAAGTTTCATTGAAAATCACTAAAAGGTCTAGAACCTCTGCAAATGCAATTTAAAGCTATTTTGTGCACTTTAATGTTTTCTGTGAAAAGTTTTATCGAAATTCTCAAAATGGTCTAAAACGGTTTCAAATGTGATTTTAAGCACTTTGATGTTTTTGTGTAATCAAGTTTTTTCGAAATGCACAACATGGTCTAAAACGTCTCCAAATGCGATTTGAAGCTATTTTGTGCACTTTGATGTTTTTGTGTGAAAAGTTTCAATGAAATGCACAAAATGGTCTAAAACGTCTCTAAATGCGATTTGAAGCTATTTTGTGCACTTTGTCGTTTTTGTGTGAAAAGTTTCATCGAAATGCTCAAAATGGTCTAAAACGTCTCCAAATGCGATTTGAAGCTATTTTGTGCACTTTGATGTTTTTTTCTGAAAAGTTTCATCGAAATGCACAAAATGGTCTAAAACGTCTCTAAATGCGATTTGAAGCTATTTTGTGCACTTTGATGTTTTTGTGTGAAAAGTTTCATCGAAATGCACAAAATGGTCTAAAACGTCTCTAAATGCGATTTGAAGCTATTTTGTGCACTTTGATGTTTTTTTGTGAAAAGTTTCATCGAAATGCACAAAATGGTCTAAAACGTCTCTAAATGCGATTTGAAGCTATTTTGTGCACTTTGTCGTTTTTGTGTGAAAAGTTTCATCGAAATGCTCAAAATGGTCTAAAACGTCTCCAAATGCGATTTGAAGCAATTTTGTGCACTTTGATGTTTTTGTGTGAAAAGTTTCATCGAAATGCACAAAATGGTCTAAAACGTCTGCAAATGCGATTTGAAGCTATTTTGTGCACTTTGATGTTTTTTTGTGAAAAGTTTCATCGAAAGGCACAAAATTGTCTAAAACGTCTCTAAATGCGATTTGAAGCTATTTTGTGCACTTTGTCGTTTTTGTGTGAAAAGTTTCATCGAAATTCCCAAAATGGTCTAAAACATCTCCAAATGCGATTTGAAGCAATTTTGTGCACTTTGATGTTTTTGTGTGAAAAGTTTCATCGAAATGCACAAAATGGTCTAAAACGTCTGCAAATGCGATTTGAAGCTATTTTGTGCACTTTGTCGTTTTTGTACGAAAAGTTTTTTCGAAATGCACAAAATGGTCTAAAACGTCTCCAAATGCGATTTGAAGCAATTTTGTGCACTTTGATGTTTTGTGTAATCCAGTTTCATCGAAATGTACAAAATTGTCTAAAACGTCTCTAAATGCGATTTGAAGCTATTTTGTGCACTTTGTCGTTTTTGTGTGAAAAGTTTTTTCGAAATGCACAAAATGGTCTAAAACGTCTCCAAATGCGATTTGAAGCAATTTTGTGCACTTTGATGTTTTGTGTAATCCAGTTTCATCGAAATGTACAAAATTGTCTAAAACGTCTCTAAATGCGATTTGAAGCTATTTTGTGCACTTTGTCGTTTTTGTGTGAAAAGTTTTTTCGAAATGCACAAAATGGTCTAAAACGTCTCCAATTGCGATTTGAAGTTATTTTGTGCACTTTGATGTTATGTGTGAAAAGTTTTATCGAAATGCTCAAAATGGTCTAAAACGGTTTCAAATGTGATTTTAAGCACTTTGATATTTTTGTGTAATCAAGTTTCATCGAAATGCACAAAATGGTCTAAAACGTCTGCAAATGCGATTTAAAGCTATTTTGTGCACTTTAATGTTTTGTGTGAAAAGTTTTATCGAAATTCTCAAAATGGTCTAAAACGGTTTCAAATGTGATTTTAAGCACTTTGATGTTTTTGTGTAATCAAGTTTCATCGAAATGCACAAAATGGTTTAAAACGTCTGCAAATGCGATTTGAAGCTATTTTGTGCACTTTGATGTTTTTGTGTGAAAAGTTTCATCGAAATGCACAAAATTGTCTAAAACGTCTCCAAATACGATATTAAGCTATTTTGTGCACTTTGATGTTTTTGTGTGAAAAGTTTCATCGAAATGCACAAAATGGTCTAAAACGTCTGCAAATGCGATTTGAAGCTATTTTGTGCACTTTGTCGTTTTTGTGTGAAAAGTTTCATCGAAATGCTCAAAATGGTCTAAAACGTCTCCAAATGCGATTTGAAGCAATTTTGTGCACTTTGATGTTTTTGTGTGAAAAGTTTCATCGAAATGCACAAAATGGTCTCTAAAACGTCTGCAAATGCGATTTGAAGCTATTTTGTGCACTTTGTCGTTTTTGTGTGAAAAGTTTTTTCGAAATGCACAAAATGGTCTAAAACGTCTCCAAATGCGATTTGAAGCAATTTTGTGCACTTTGATGTTTTGTGTAATCCAGTTTCATCGAAATGTACAAAATTGTCTAAAACGTCTCTAAATGCGATTTGAAGCTATTTTGTGCACTTTGTCGTTTTTGTGTGAAAAGTTTTTTCGAAATGCACAAAATGGTCTAAAACGTCTCCAATTGCGATTTGAAGTTATTTTGTGCACTTTGATGTTTTGTGTGAAAAGTTTTATCGAAATGCTCAAAATGGTCTAAAACGGTTTCAAATGTGATTTTAAGCACTTTGATATTTTTGTATAATCAAGTTAAATCGAAATGCACAAAATGGTCTAAAACGTCTGCAAATGCGATTTAAAGCTATTTTGTGCACTTTAATGTTTTGTGTGAAAAGTTTTATCGAAATTCTCAAAATGGTCTAAAACGGTTTTAAATGTGATTTTAAGCACTTTGATGTTTTTGTGTAATCAAGTTTCATCGAAATGCACTAAATGGTTTAAAACGTCTGCAAATGCGATTTGAAGCTATTTTGTGCACTTTGATGTTTTTGTGTGAAAAGTTTCATCGAAATGCACAAAATTGTCTAAAACGTCTCCAAATACGATATTAAGCTATTGTATGCACTTTGATGTTTTTGAGTGAAAAGTTTTTTCGAAATGCACAAAATGGTCTAAAACGTCTCCAAATGCAATTTGGAGCTCTTTTGTGCACTTTGATGTTTTGTGTAAAAAGTTTGCTATTTTGTGCACTTTAATGTTTTGTGTGAAAAGTTTTATCGAAATGCTCAAAATTGTCTAAAACGGTTTCAAATGTGATTTTAAGCACTTTGATATTTTTGTGTAATCAAGTTTTTTCGAAATGCACAACATGGTCTAAAACGTCTCCAAATGCGATTTGAAGCTATTTTGTGCACTTTGATGTTTTTGTGTGAAAAGTTTATTCGAAATGCACAAAATGGTCTAAAACGTCTCCAAATGCGATTTGAAGTTATTTTGTGCACTTTGATGTTTTGTGTGAAAAGTTTTATCGAAATGCTCAAAATGGTCTAAAACGGTTTCAAATGTGATTTTAAGCACTTTGATATTTTTGTGTAATCAAGTTTCATCGAAATGCTCAAAATGGTCTAAAACGTCTCCAAATGCGATTTGAAGCTATTTTGTGCACTTTGATGTTTTTTTGTGAAAAGTTTCATCGAAATGCACAAAATGGTCTAAAACGTCTCTAAATGCGATTTGAAGCTATTTTGTGCACTTTGATGTTTTTGTGTGAAAAGTTTCATCGAAATGCACAAAATGGTCTAAAACGTCTCTAAATGCGATTTGAAGCTATTTTGTGCACTTTGATGTTTTTTTGTGAAAAGTTTCATCGAAATGCACAAAATGGTCTAAAACGTCTCTAAATGCGATTTGAAGCTATTTTGTGCACTTTGATGTTTTTTTGTGAAAAGTTTCATCGAAATGCACAAAATTGTCTAAAACGTCTCTAAATGCGATTTGAAGCTATTTTGTGCACTTTGTCGTTTTTGTGTGAAAAGTTTCATCGAAATGCACAAAATGGTCTAAAACGTCTGCAAATGCGATTTGAAGCTATTTTGTGCACTTTGTCGTTTTTGTGTGAAAAGTTTTTTCGAAATGCACAAAATGGTCTAAAACGTCTCCAATTGCGATTTGAAGTTATTTTGTGCACTTTGATGTTTTGTGTGAAAAGTTTTATCGAAATGCTCAAAATGGTCTAAAACGGTTTCAAATGTGATTTTAAGCACTTTGATATTTTTGTGTAATCAAGTTTCATCGAAATGCACAAAATGGTCTAAAACGTCTGCAAATGCGATTTAAAGCTATTTTGTGCACTTTAATGTTTTGTGTGAAAAGTTTTATCGAAATTCTCAAAATGGTCTAAAACGGTTTCAAATGTGATTTTAAGCACTTTGATGTTTTTGTGTAATCAAGTTTCATCGAAATGCACAAAATGGTTTAAAACGTCTGCAAATGCGATTTGAAGCTATTTTGTGCACTTTGATGTTTTTGTGTGAAAAGTTTCATCGAAATGCACAAAATTGTCTAAAACGTCTCCAAATACGATATTAAGCTATTTTGTGCACTTTGATGTTTTTGTGTGAAAAGTTTCATCGAAATGCACAAAATGGTCTAAAACGTCTGCAAATGCGATTTGAAGCTATTTTGTGCACTTTGTCGTTTTTGTGTGAAAAGTTTCATCGAAATGCTCAAAATGGTCTAAAACGTCTCCAAATGCGATTTGAAGCAATTTTGTGCACTTTGATGTTTTTGTGTGAAAAGTTTCATCGAAATGCACAAAATGGTCTCTAAAACGTCTGCAAATGCGATTTGAAGCTATTTTGTGCACTTTGTCGTTTTTGTGTGAAAAGTTTTTTCGAAATGCACAAAATGGTCTAAAACGTCTCCAAATGCGATTTGAAACAATTTTGTGCACTTTGATGTTTTGTGTAATCCAGTTTCATCGAAATGTACAAAATTGTCTAAAACGTCTCTAAATGCGATTTGAAGCTATTTTGTGCACTTTGTCGTTTTTGTGTGAAAAGTTTTTTCGAAATGCACAAAATGGTCTAAAACGTCTCCAATTGCGATTTGAAGTTATTTTGTGCACTTTGATGTTTTGTGTGAAAAGTTTTATCGAAATGCTCAAAATGGTCTAAAACGGTTTCAAATGTGATTTTAAGCACTTTGATATTTTTGTATAATCAAGTTAAATCGAAATGCACAAAATTGTCTAAAACGTCTGCAAATGCGATTTAAAGCTATTTTGTGCACTTTAATGTTTTGTGTGAAAAGTTTTATCGAAATTCTCAAAATGGTCTAAAACGGTTTCAAATGTGATTTTAAGCACTTTGATGTTTTTGTGTAATCAAGTTTCATCGAAAAGCACAAAATGGTTTAAAACGTCTGCAAATGCGATTTGAAGCTATTTTGTGCACTTTGATGTTTTTGTGTGAAAAGTTTCATCGAAATGCACAAAATTGTCTAAAACGTTTCCAAATACGATATTAAGCTATTGTATGCACTTTGATATTTTTGAGTGAAAAGTTTTTTCGAAATGCACAAAATGGTCTAAAACGTCTCCAAATGCGATTTAAAGCTATTTTGTGCACTTTGATGTTTTTTTCTGAAAAGTTTCATCGAAATGCACAAAATGGTCTAAAACGTCTCTAAATGCGATTTGAAGCTATTTTGTGCACTTTGATGTTTTTGTGTGAAAAGTTTCATCGAAATGCACAAAATGGTCTAAAACGTCTCTAAATGCGATTTGAAGCTATTTTGTGCACTTTGATGTTTTTTTGTGAAAAGTTTCATCGAAATGCACAAAATGGTCTAAAACGTCTCTAAATGCGATTTGAAGCTATTTCGTGCACTTTGTCGTTTTTGTGTGAAAAGTTTCATGGAAATGCACAAAATGGTCTAAAACGTCTCCAAATGCGATTTGAAGCAATTTTGTGCACTTTGAGGTTTTTGTGTGAAAAGTTTCATCGAAATGCACAAAATGTTCTAAAACGTCTGCAAATGCGATTTGAAGCTATTTTGTGCACTTTGATGTTTTTTTGTGAAAAGTTTCATCGAAATGCACAAAATTGTCTAAAACGTCTCTAAATGCGATTTGAAGCTATTTTGTGCACTTTGATGTTTTTTTGTGAAAAGTTTCATCGAAATGCACAAAATGGTCTAAAACGTCTCTAAATGCGATTTGAAGCTATTTTGTGCACTTTGATGTTTTTTTGTGAAAAGTTTCATCGAAATGCACAAAATGGTCTAAAACGTCTCTAAATGCGATTTGAAGCTATTTTGTGCACTTTGTCGTTTTTGTGTGAAAAGTTTCATCGAAATGCTCAAAATGGTCTAAAACGTCTCCAAATGCGATTTGAAGCAATTTTGTGCACTTTGATGTTTTTGTGTGAAAAGTTTCATCGAAATGCACAAAATGGTCTAAAACGTCTGCAAATGCGATTTGAAGCTATTTTGTGCACTTTGATGTTTTTTTGTGAAAAGTTTCATCGAAAGGCACAAAATTGTCTAAAACGTCTCTAAATGCGATTTGAAGCTATTTTGTGCACTTTGTCGTTTTTGTGTGAAAAGTTTCATCGAAATTCCCAAAATGGTCTAAAACATCTCCAAATGCGATTTGAAGCAATTTTGTGCACTTTGATGTTTTTGTGTGAAAAGTTTCATCGAAATGCACAAAATGGTCTAAAACGTCTGCAAATGCGATTTGAAGCTATTTTGTGCACTTTGTCGTTTTTGTGTGAAAAGTTTTTTCGAAATGCACAAAATGGTCTAAAACGTCTCCAAATGCGATTTGAAGCAATTTTGTGCACTTTGATGTTTTGTGTAATCCAGTTTCATCGAAATGTACAAAATTGTCTAAAACGTCTCTAAATGCGATTTGAAGCTATTTTGTGCACTTTGTCGTTTTTGTGTGAAAAGTTTTTTAGAAATGCACAAAATGGTCTAAAACGTCTCCAAATGCGATTTGAAGCAATTTTGTGCACTTTGATGTTTTGTGTAATCCAGTTTCATCGAAATGTACAAAATTGTCTAAAACGTCTCTAAATGCGATTTGAAGCTATTTTGTGCACTTTGTCGTTTTTGTGTGAAAAGTTTTTTCGAAATGCACAAAATGGTCTAAAACGTCTCCAATTGCGATTTGAAGTTATTTTGTGCACTTTGATGTTTTGTGTGAAAAGTTTTATCGAAATGCTCAAAATGGTCTAAAACGGTTTCAAATGTGATTTTAAGCACTTTGATATTTTTGTGTAATCAAGTTTCATCGAAATTCACAAAATGGTCTAAAACGTCTGCAAATGCGATTTAAAGCTATTTTGTGCACTTTAATGTTTTGTGTGAAAAGTTTTATCGAAATTCTCAAAATGGTCTAAAACGGTTTCAAATGTGATTTTAAGCACTTTGATGTTTTTGTGTAATCAAGTTTCATCGAAATGCACAAAATGGTTTAAAACGTCTGCAAATGCGATTTGAAGCTATTTTGTGCACTTTGATGTTTTTGTGTGAAAAGTTTCATCGAAATGCACAAAATTGTCTAAAACGTCTCCAAATACGATATTAAGCTATTTTGTGCACTTTGATGTTTTTGTGTGAAAAGTTTCATCGAAATGCACAAAATGGTCTAAAACGTCTGCAAATGCGATTTGAAGCTATTTTGTGCACTTTGTCGTTTTTGTGTGAAAAGTTTCATCGAAATGCTCAAAATGGTCTAAAACGTCTCCAAATGCGATTTGAAGCAATTTTGTGCACTTTGATGTTTTTGTGTGAAAAGTTTCATCGAAATGCACAAAATGGTCTCTAAAACGTCTGCAAATGCGATTTGAAGCTATTTTGTGCACTTTGTCGTTTTTGTGTGAAAAGTTTTTTCGAAATGCACAAAATGGTCTAAAACGTCTCCAAATGCGATTTGAAGCAATTTTGTGCACTTTGATGTTTTGTGTAATCCATTTTCATCGAAATGTACAAAATTGTCTAAAACGTCTCTAAATGCGATTTGAAGCTATTTTGTGCACTTTGTCGTTTTTGTGTGAAAAGTTTTTTCGAAATGCACAAAATGGTCTAAAACGTCTCCAATTGCGATTTGAAGTTATTTTGTGCACTTTGATGTTTTGTGTGAAAAGTTTTATCGAAATGCTCAAAATGGTCTAAAACGGTTTCAAATGTGATTTTAAGCACTTTGATATTTTTGTATAATCAAGTTAAATCGAAATGCACAAAATGGTCTAAAACGTCTGCAAATGCGATTTAAAGCTATTTTGTGCACTTTAATGTTTTGTGTGAAAAGTTTTATCGAAATTCTCAAAATGGTCTAAAACGGTTTCAAATGTGATTTTAAGCACTTAGATGTTTTTGTGTAATCAAGTTTCATCGAAATGCACTAAATGGTTTAAAACGTCTGCAAATGCGATTTGAAGCTATTTTGTGCACTTTGATGTTTTTGTGTGAAAAGTTTCATCGAAATGCACAAAATTGTCTAAAACGTCTCCAAATACGATATTAAGCTATTGTATGCACTTTGATGTTTTTGAGTGAAAAGTTTTTTCGAAATGCACAAAATGGTCTAAAACGTCTCCAAATGCGATTTGGAGCTCTTTTGTGCACTTTGATGTTTTGTGTAAAAAGTTTGCTATTTTGTGCACTTTAATGTTTTGTGTGAAAAGTTTTATCGAAATGCTCAAAATTGTCTAAAACGGTTTCAAATGTGATTTTAAGCACTTTGATATTTTTGTGTAATCAAGTTTTTTCGAAATGCACAACATGGTCTAAAACGTCTCCAAATGCGATTTGAAGCTATTTTGTGCACTTTGATGTTTTTGTGTGAAAAGTTTATTCGAAATGCACAAAATGGTCTAAAACGTCTCCAAATGCGATTTGAAGTTATTTTGTGCACTTTGATGTTTTGTGTGAAAAGTTTTATCGAAATGCTCAAAATGGTCTAAAACGGTTTCAAATGTGATTTTAAGCACTTTGATATTTTTGTGTAATCAAGTTTCATCGAAATGCTCAAAATGGTCTAAAACGTCTCCAAATGCGATTTGAAGCTATTTTGTGCACTTTGATGTTTTTTTGTGAAAAGTTTCATCGAAATGCACAAAATGGTCTAAAACGTCTCTAAATGCGATTTGAAGCTATTTTGTGCACTTTGATGTTTTTGTGTGAAAAGTTTCATCGAAATGCACAAAATGGTCTAAAACGTCTCTAAATGCGATTTGAAGCTATTTTGTGCACTTTGATGTTTTTTTGTGAAAAGTTTCATCGAAATGCACAAAATGGTCTAAAACGTCTCTAAATGCGATTTGAAGCTATTTTGTGCACTTTGATGTTTTTTTGTGAAAAGTTTCATCGAAATGCACAAAATTGTCTAAAACGTCTCTAAATGCGATTTGAAGCTATTTTGTGCACTTTGTCGTTTTTGTGTGAAAAGTTTCATCGAAATGCTCAAAATGGTCTAAAACGTCTCCAAATGCGATTTGAAGCAATTTTGTGCACTTTGATGTTTTTGTGTGAAAAGTTTCATCGAAATGCACAAAATGGTCTAAAACGTCTGCAAATGCGATTTGAAGCTATTTTGTGCACTTTGTCGTTTTTGTGTGAAAAGTTTTTTCGAAATGCACAAAATGGTCTAAAACGTCTCCAATTGCGATTTGAAGTTATTTTGTGCACTTTGATGTTTTGTGTGAAAAGTTTTATCGAAATGCTCAAAATGGTCTAAAACGGTTTCAAATGTGATTTTAAGCACTTTGATATTTTTGTGTAATCAAGTTTCATCGAAATGCACAAAATGGTCTAAAACGTCTGCAAATGCGATTTAAAGCTATTTTGTGCACTTTAATGTTTTGTGTGAAAAGTTTTATCGAAATTCTCAAAATGGTCTAAAACGGTTTCAAATGTGATTTTAAGCACTTTGATGTTTTTGTGTAATCAAGTTTCATCGAAATGCACAAAATGGTTTAAAACGTCTGCAAATGCGATTTGAAGCTATTTTGTGCACTTTGATGTTTTTGTGTGAAAAGTTTCATCGAAATGCACAAAATTGTCTAAAACGTCTCCAAATACGATATTAAGCTATTTTGTGCACTTTGATGTTTTTGTGTGAAAAGTTTCATCGAAATGCACAAAATGGTCTAAAACGTCTGCAAATGCGATTTGAAGCTATTTTGTGCACTTTGTCGTTTTTGTGTGAAAAGTTTCATCGAAATGCTCAAAATGGTCTAAAACGTCTCCAAATGCGATTTGAAGCAATTTTGTGCACTTTGATGTTTTTGTGTGAAAAGTTTCATCTAAATGCACAAAATGGTCTCTAAAACGTCTGCAAATGCGATTTGAAGCTATTTTGTGCACTTTGTCGTTTTTGTGTGAAAAGTTTTTTCGAAATGCACAAAATGGTCTAAAACGTCTCCAAATGCGATTTGAAGCAATTTTGTGCACTTTGATGTTTTGTGTAATCCAGTTTCATCGAAATGTACAAAATTGTCTAAAACGTCTCTAAATGCGATTTGAAGCTATTTTGTGCACTTTGTCGTTTTTGTGTGAAAAGTTTTTTCGAAATGCACAAAATGGTCTAAAACGTCTCCAATTGCGATTTGAAGTTATTTTGTGCACTTTGATGTTTTGTGTGAAAAGTTTTATCGAAATGCTCAAAATGGTCTAAAACGGTTTCAAATGTGATTTTAAGCACTTTGATATTTTTGTGTAATCAAGTTTCATCGAAATGCACAAAATGGTCTAAAACGTCTGCAAATGCGATTTGAAGCTATTTTGTGCACTTTGTCGTTTTTGTGTGAAAAGTTTTTTCGAAATGCACAAAATGGTCTAAAACGTCTCCAATTGCGATTTGAAGTTATTTTGTGCACTTTGATGTTTTGTGTGAAAAGTTTTATCGAAATTCTCAAAATGGTCTAAAACGGTTTCAAATGTGATTTTAAGCACTTTGATATTTTTGTATAATCAAGTTAAATCGAATTTGCACAAAATGGTCTAAAACGTCTGCAAATGCATTTTAAAGCTATTTTGTGCACTTTAATGTTTTGTGTGAAAAGTTTTATCGAAATTCTCAAAATGGTCTAAAACGGTTTCAAATGTGATTTTAGGCACTTTGATGTTTTTGTGTAATCAAGTTTCATCGAAAAGCACAAAATGGTTTAAAACGTCTGCAAATGCGATTTGAAGCTATTTTGTGCACTTTGATGTTTTTGTGTGAAAAGTTTCATCGAAATGCACAAAATTGTCTAAAACGTTTCCAAATACGATATTAAGCTATTGTATGCACTTTGATATTTTTGAGTGAAAAGTTTTTTCGAAATGCACAAAATGGTCTAAAACGTCTCCAAATGCGATTTAAAGCTATTTTGTGCACTTTGATGTTTTTTTCTGAAAAGTTTCATCGAAATGCACAAAATGGTCTAAAACGTCTCTAAATGCGATTTGAAGCTATTTTGTGCACTTTGATGTTTTTGTGTGAAAAGTTTCATCGAAATGCACAAAATGGTCTAAAACGTCTCTAAATGCGATTTGAAGCTATTTTGTGCACTTTGATGTTTTTTTGTGAAAAGTTTCATCGAAATGCACAAAATGGTCTAAAACGTCTCTAAATGCGATTTGAAGCTATTTTGTGCACTTTGTCGTTTTTGTGTGAAAAGTTTCATCGAAATGCTCAAAATGGTCTAAAACGTCTCCAAATGCGATTTGAAGCAATTTTGTGCACTTTGATGTTTTTGTGTGAAAAGTTTCATCGAAATGCACAAAATGGTCTAAAACGTCTGCAAATGCGATTTGAAGCTATTTTGTGCACTTTGATGTTTTTTTGTGAAAAGTTTCATCGAAATGCACAAAATTGTCTAAAACGTCTCTAAATGCGATTTGAAGCTATTTTGTGCACTTTGATGTTTTTTTGTGAAAAGTTTCATCGAAATGTACAAAATTGTCTAAAACGTCTCTAAATGCGATTTGAAGCTATTTTGTGCACTTTGTCGTTTTTGTGTGAAAAGTTTCATCGAAATGCTCAAAATGGTCTAAAACGTCTCCAAATGCGATTTGAAGCAATTTTGTGCACTTTGATGTTTTTGTGTGAAAAGTTTCATCGAAATGCACAAAATGGTCTAAAACGTCTGCAAATGCGATTTGAAGCTATTTTGTGAACTTTGTCGTTTTTGTGTGAAAAGTTTTTTCGAAATGCACAAAATGGTCTAAAACGTCTCCAAATGCGATTTGAAGCATTTTTGTGCACTTTGATGTTTTGTGTAATCCAGTTTCATCGAAATGTACAAAATTGTCTAAAACGTCTCTAAATGCGATTTGAAGCTATTTTGTGCACTTTGTCGTTTTTGTGTGAAAAGTTTTTTCGAAATGCACAAAATGGTCTAAAACGTCTCCAAATGCGATTTGAAGCAATTTTGTGCACTTTGATGTTTTGTGTAATCCAGTTTCATCGAAATGTACAAAATTGTCTAAAACGTTTCTAAATGCGATTTGAAGCTATTTTGTGCACTTTGTCGTTTTTGTGTGAAAAGTTTTTTCGAAATGCACAAAATGGTCTAAAACGTCTCCAATTGCGATTTGAAGTTATTTTGTGCACTTTGATGTTTTGTGTGAAAAGTTTTATCGAAATGCTCAAAATGGTCTAAAACGGTTTCAAATGTGATTTTAAGCACTTTGATATTTTTGTATAATCAAGTTAAATCGAAATAGACAAAATGGTCTAAAACGTCTGCAAATGCGATTTAAAGCTATTTTGTGCACTTTAATGTTTTGTGTGAAAAGTTTTATCGAAATTCTCAAAATGGTCTAAAACGGTTTCAAATGTGATTTTAAGCACTTTGATGTTTTTGTGTAATCAAGTTTCATCGAAAAGCACAAAATGGTTTAAAACGTCTGCAAACGCGATTTGAAGCTATTTTGTGCACTTTGATGTTTTTGTGTGAAAAGTTTCATCGAAATGCACAAAATTGTCTAAAACGTTTCCAAATACGATATTAAGCTATTGTATGCACTTTGATGTTTTTGAGTGAAAAGTTTTTTCGAAATGCACAAAATGGTCTAAAACGTCTCCAAATGCGATTTGAAGCTATTTTGTGCACTTTGATGTTTTTTTCTGAAAAGTTTCATCGAAATGCACAAAATGGTCTAAAACGTCTCTAAATGCGATTTGAAGCTATTTTGTGCACTTTGATGTTTTTGTGTGAAAAGTTTCATCGAAATGCACAAAATGGTCTAAAACGTCTCTAAATGCGATTTGAAGTTATTTTGTGCACTTTGATGTTTTGTGTGAAAAGTTTTATCGAAATGCTCAAAATGGTCTAAAACGGTTTCAAATGTGATTTTAAGCACTTTGATATTTTTGTGTAATCAAGTTTCATCGAAATGCACAAAATGGTCTAAAACGTCTCCAAATGCGATTTGAAGCTATTTTGTGCACTTTAATGTTTTGTGTGAAAAGTTTTATCGAAATTCTCAAAATGGTCTAAAACGGTTTCAAATGTGATTTTAAGCACTTTGATGTTTTTGTGTAATCAAGTTTCATCGAAATGCACAAAATGGTTTAAAACGCCTGCAAATGCGATTTGAAGCTATTTTGTGCACTTTGATGTTTTTGTGTGAAAAGTTTCATCGAAATGCACAAAATTGTCTAAAACGTTTCCAAATACGATATTAAGCTATTGTATGCACTTTGATGTTTTTGAGTGAAAAGTTTTTTCGAAATGCACAAAATGGTCTAAAACGTCTCCAAATGCGATTTGGAGCTCTTTTGTGCACTTTGATGTTTTGTGTAAAAAGTTTGCTATTTTGTGCACTTTAATGTTTTGTGTGAAAAGTTTTATCGAAATGCTCAAAATTGTCTAAAACGGTTTCAAATGTGATTTTAAGCACTTTGATATTTTTGTGTAATCAAGTTTTTTCGAAATGCACAACATGGTCTAAAACGTCTCCAAATGCGATTTGAAGCTATTTTGTGCACTTTGATGTTTTTGTGTGAAAAGTTTCATCGAAATGCACAAAATGGTCTAAAACGTCTCTAAATGCGATTTAAAGCTATTTTGTGCACTTTGTCGTTTTTGTGTGAAAAGTTTCATCGAAATGCTCAAAATGGTCTAAAACGTCTCCAAATGCGATTTGAAGCAATTTTGTGCACTTTGATGTTTTTGTGTGAAAAGTTTCATCGAAATGCACAAAATGGTCTAAAACGTCTGCAAATGCGATTTGAAGCTATTTTGTGCACTTTGATGTTTTTTTGTGAAAAGTTTCATCGAAAGGCACAAAATTGTCTAAAACGTCTCTAAATGCGATTTGAAGCTATTTTGTGCACTTTGTCGTTTTTGTGTGAAAAGTTTCATCGAAATTCCCAAAATGGTCTAAAACATCTCCAAATGCGATTTGAAGCAATTTTGTGCACTTTGATTTTTTTGTGTGAAAAGTTTCATCGAAATGCACAAAATGGTCTAAAACGTCTGCAAATGCGATTTGAAGCTATTTTGTGCACTTTGTCGTTTTTGTGTGAAAAGTTTTTTCGAAATGCACAAAATGGTCTAAAACGTCTCCAAATGCGATTTGAAGCAATTTTGTGCACTTTGATGTTTTGTGTAATCCAGTTTCATCGAAATGTACAAAATTGTCTAAAACGTCTCTAAATGCGATTTGAAGCTATTTTGTGCACTTTGTCGTTTTTGTGTGAAAAGTTTTTTCGAAATGCACAAAATGGTCTAAAACGTCTCCAAATGCGATTTGAAGCAATTTTGTGCACTTTGATGTTTTGTGTAATCCAGTTTCATCGAAATGTACAAAATTGTCTAAAACGTCTCTAAATGCGATTTGAAGCTATTTTGTGCACTTTGTCGTTTTTGTGTGAAAAGTTTTTTCGAAATGCACAAAATGGTCTAAAACGTCTCCAATTGCGATTTGAAGTTATTTTGTGCACTTTGATGTTTTGTGTGAAAAGTTTTATCGAAATGCTCAAAATGGTCTAAAACGGTTTCAAATGTGATTTTAAGCACTTTGATATTTTTGTGTAATCAAGTTTCATCGAAATGCACAAAATGGTCTAAAACGTCTGCAAATGCGATTTAAAGCTATTTTGTGCACTTTAATGTTTTGTGTGAAAAGTTTTATCGAAATTCTCAAAATGGTCTAAAACGGTTTCAAATGTGATTTTAAGCACTTTGATGTTTTTGTGTAATCAAGTTTCATCGAAATGCACAAAATGGTTTAAAACGTCTGCAAATGCGATTTGAAGCTATTTTGTGCACTTTGATGTTTTTGTGTGAAAAGTTTCATCGAAATGCACAAAATTGTCTAAAACGTCTCCAAATACGATATTAAGCTATTTTGTGCACTTTGATGTTTTTGTGTGAAAAGTTTCATCGAAATGCACAAAATGGTCTAAAACGTCTGCAAATGCGATTTGAAGCTATTTTGTGCACTTTGTCGTTTTTGTGTGAAAAGTTTCATCGAAATGCTCAAAATGGTCTAAAACGTCTCCAAATGCGATTTGAAGCAATTTTGTGCACTTTGATGTTTTTGTGTGAAAAGTTTCATCGAAATGCACAAAATGGTCTCTAAAACGTCTGCAAATGCGATTTGAAGCTATTTTGTGCACTTTGTCGTTTTTGTGTGAAAAGTTTTTTCGAAATGCACAAAATGGTCTAAAACGTCTCCAAATGCGATTTGAAGCAATTTTGTGCACTTTGATGTTTTGTGTAATCCAGTTTCATCGAAATGTACAAAATTGTCTAAAACGTCTCTAAATGCGATTTGAAGCTATTTTGTGCACTTTGTCGTTTTTGTGTGAAAAGTTTTTTCGAAATGCACAAAATGGTCTAAAACGTCTCCAATTGCGATTTGAAGTTATTTTGTGCACTTTGATGTTTTGTGTGAAAAGTTTTATCGAAATGCTCAAAATGGTCTAAAACGGTTTCAAATGTGATTTTAAGCACTTTGATATTTTTGTATAATCAAGTTAAATCGAAATGCACAAAATGGTCTAAAACGTCTGCAAATGCGATTTAAAGCTATTTTGTGCACTTTAATGTTTTGTGTGAAAAGTTTTATCGAAATTCTCAAAATGGTCTAAAACGGTTTCAAATGTGATTTTAAGCACTTAGATGTTTTTGTGTAATCAAGTTTCATCGAAATGCACTAAATGGTTTAAAACGTCTGCAAATGCGATTTGAAGCTATTTTGTGCACTTTGATGTTTTTGTGTGAAAAGTTTCATCGAAATGCACAAAATTGTCTAAAACGTCTCCAAATACGATATTAAGCTATTGTATGCACTTTGATGTTTTTGAGTGAAAAGTTTTTTCGAAATGCACAAAATGGTCTAAAACGTCTCCAAATGCGATTTGGAGCTCTTTTGTGCACTTTGATGTTTTGTGTAAAAAGTTTGCTATTTTGTGCACTTTAATGTTTTGTGTGAAAAGTTTTATCGAAATGCTCAAAATTGTCTAAAACGGTTTCAAATGTGATTTTAAGCACTTTGATATTTTTGTGTAATCAAGTTTTTTCGAAATGCACAACATGGTCTAAAACGTCTCCAAATGCGATTTGAAGCTATTTTGTGCACTTTGATGTTTTTGTGTGAAAAGTTTATTCGAAATGCACAAAATGGTCTAAAACGTCTCCAAATGCGATTTGAAGTTATTTTGTGCACTTTGATGTTTTGTGTGAAAAGTTTTATCGAAATGCTCAAAATGGTCTAAAACGGTTTCAAATGTGATTTTAAGCACTTTGATATTTTTGTGTAATCAAGTTTCATCGAAATGCTCAAAATGGTCTAAAACGTCTCCAAATGCGATTTGAAGCTATTTTGTGCACTTTGATGTTTTTTTGTGAAAAGTTTCATCGAAATGCACAAAATGGTCTAAAACGTCTCTAAATGCGATTTGAAGCTATTTTGTGCACTTTGATGTTTTTGTGTGAAAAGTTTCATCGAAATGCACAAAATGGTCTAAAACGTCTCTAAATGCGATTTGAAGCTATTTTGTGCACTTTGATGTTTTTTTGTGAAAAGTTTCATCGAAATGCACAAAATGGTCTAAAACGTCTCTAAATGCGATTTGAAGCTATTTTGTGCACTTTGATGTTTTTTTGTGAAAAGTTTCATCGAAATGCACAAAATTGTCTAAAACGTCTCTAAATGCGATTTGAAGCTATTTTGTGCACTTTGTCGTTTTTGTGTGAAAAGTTTCATCGAAATGCTCAAAATGGTCTAAAACGTCTCCAAATGCGATTTGAAGCAATTTTGTGCACTTTGATGTTTTTGTGTGAAAAGTTTCATCGAAATGCACAAAATGGTCTAAAACGTCTGCAAATGCGATTTGAAGCTATTTTGTGCACTTTGTCGTTTTTGTGTGAAAAGTTTTTTCGAAATGCACAAAATGGTCTAAAACGTCTCCAATTGCGATTTGAAGTTATTTTGTGCACTTTGATGTTTTGTGTGAAAAGTTTTATCGAAATGCTCAAAATGGTCTAAAACGGTTTCAAATGTGATTTTAAGCACTTTGATATTTTTGTGTAATCAAGTTTCATCGAAATGCACAAAATGGTCTAAAACGTCTGCAAATGCGATTTAAAGCTATTTTGTGCACTTTAATGTTTTGTGTGAAAAGTTTTATCGAAATTCTCAAAATGGTCTAAAACGGTTTCAAATGTGATTTTAAGCACTTTGATGTTTTTGTGTAATCAAGTTTCATCGAAATGCACAAAATGGTTTAAAACGTCTGCAAATGCGATTTGAAGCTATTTTGTGCACTTTGATGTTTTTGTGTGAAAAGTTTCATCGAAATGCACAAAATTGTCTAAAACGTCTCCAAATACGATATTAAGCTATTTTGTGCACTTTGATGTTTTTGTGTGAAAAGTTTCATCGAAATGCACAAAATGGTCTAAAACGTCTGCAAATGCGATTTGAAGCTATTTTGTGCACTTTGTCGTTTTTGTGTGAAAAGTTTCATCGAAATGCTCAAAATGGTCTAAAACGTCTCCAAATGCGATTTGAAGCAATTTTGTGCACTTTGATGTTTTTGTGTGAAAAGTTTCATCTAAATGCACAAAATGGTCTCTAAAACGTCTGCAAATGCGATTTGAAGCTATTTTGTGCACTTTGTCGTTTTTGTGTGAAAAGTTTTTTCGAAATGCACAAAATGGTCTAAAACGTCTCCAAATGCGATTTGAAGCAATTTTGTGCACTTTGATGTTTTGTGTAATCCAGTTTCATCGAAATGTACAAAATTGTCTAAAACGTCTCTAAATGCGATTTGAAGCTATTTTGTGCACTTTGTCGTTTTTGTGTGAAAAGTTTTTTCGAAATGCACAAAATGGTCTAAAACGTCTCCAATTGCGATTTGAAGTTATTTTGTGCACTTTGATGTTTTGTGTGAAAAGTTTTATCGAAATTCTCAAAATGGTCTAAAACGGTTTCAAATGTGATTTTAAGCACTTTGATATTTTTGTATAATCAAGTTAAATCGAATTTGCACAAAATGGTCTAAAACGTCTGCAAATGCATTTTAAAGCTATTTTGTGCACTTTAATGTTTTGTGTGAAAAGTTTTATCGAAATTCTCAAAATGGTCTAAAACGGTTTCAAATGTGATTTTAGGCACTTTGATGTTTTTGTGTAATCAAGTTTCATCGAAAAGCACAAAATGGTTTAAAACGTCTGCAAATGCGATTTGAAGCTATTTTGTGCACTTTGATGTTTTTGTGTGAAAAGTTTCATCGAAATGCACAAAATTGTCTAAAACGTTTCCAAATACGATATTAAGCTATTGTATGCACTTTGATATTTTTGAGTGAAAAGTTTTTTCGAAATGCACAAAATGGTCTAAAACGTCTCCAAATGCGATTTAAAGCTATTTTGTGCACTTTGATGTTTTTTTCTGAAAAGTTTCATCGAAATGCACAAAATGGTCTAAAACGTCTCTAAATGCGATTTGAAGCTATTTTGTGCACTTTGATGTTTTTGTGTGAAAAGTTTCATCGAAATGCACAAAATGGTCTAAAACGTCTCTAAATGCGATTTGAAGCTATTTTGTGCACTTTGATGTTTTTTTGTGAAAAGTTTCATCGAAATGCACAAAATGGTCTAAAACGTCTCTAAATGCGATTTGAAGCTATTTTGTGCACTTTGTCGTTTTTGTGTGAAAAGTTTCATCGAAATGCTCAAAATGGTCTAAAACGTCTCCAAATGCGATTTGAAGCAATTTTGTGCACTTTGATGTTTTTGTGTGAAAAGTTTCATCGAAATGCACAAAATGGTCTAAAACGTCTGCAAATGCGATTTGAAGCTATTTTGTGCACTTTGATGTTTTTTTGTGAAAAGTTTCATCGAAATGCACAAAATTGTCTAAAACGTCTCTAAATGCGATTTGAAGCTATTTTGTGCACTTTGATGTTTTTTTGTGAAAAGTTTCATCGAAATGTACAAAATTGTCTAAAACGTCTCTAAATGCGATTTGAAGCTATTTTGTGCACTTTGTCGTTTTTGTGTGAAAAGTTTCATCGAAATGCTCAAAATGGTCTAAAACGTCTCCAAATGCGATTTGAAGCAATTTTGTGCACTTTGATGTTTTTGTGTGAAAAGTTTCATCGAAATGCACAAAATGGTCTAAAACGTCTGCAAATGCGATTTGAAGCTATTTTGTGAACTTTGTCGTTTTTGTGTGAAAAGTTTTTTCGAAATGCACAAAATGGTCTAAAACGTCTCCAAATGCGATTTGAAGCATTTTTGTGCACTTTGATGTTTTGTGTAATCCAGTTTCATCGAAATGTACAAAATTGTCTAAAACGTCTCTAAATGCGATTTGAAGCTATTTTGTGCACTTTGTCGTTTTTGTGTGAAAAGTTTTTTCGAAATGCACAAAATGGTCTAAAACGTCTCCAAATGCGATTTGAAGCAATTTTGTGCACTTTGATGTTTTGTGTAATCCAGTTTCATCGAAATGTACAAAATTGTCTAAAACGTCTCTAAATGCGATTTGAAGCTATTTTGTGCACTTTGTCGTTTTTGTGTGAAAAGTTTTTTCGAAATGCACAAAATGGTCTAAAACGTCTCCAATTGCGATTTGAAGTTATTTTGTGCACTTTGATGTTTTGTGTGAAAAGTTTTATCGAAATGCTCAAAATGGTCTAAAACGGTTTCAAATGTGATTTTAAGCACTTTGATATTTTTGTATAATCAAGTTAAATCGAAATAGACAAAATGGTCTAAAACGTCTGCAAATGCGATTTAAAGCTATTTTGTGCACTTTAATGTTTTGTGTGAAAAGTTTTATCGAAATTCTCAAAATGGTCTAAAACGGTTTCAAATGTGATTTTAAGCACTTTGATGTTTTTGTGTAATCAAGTTTCATCGAAAAGCACAAAATGGTTTAAAACGTCTGCAAACGCGATTTGAAGCTATTTTGTGCACTTTGATGTTTTTGTGTGAAAAGTTTCATCGAAATGCACAAAATTGTCTAAAACGTTTCCAAATACGATATTAAGCTATTGTATGCACTTTGATGTTTTTGAGTGAAAAGTTTTTTCGAAATGCACAAAATGGTCTAAAACGTCTCCAAATGCGATTTGAAGCTATTTTGTGCACTTTGATGTTTTTTTCTGAAAAGTTTCATCGAAATGCACAAAATGGTCTAAAACGTCTCTAAATGCGATTTGAAGCTATTTTGTGCACTTTGATGTTTTTGTGTAAAAAGTTTCATCGAAATGCACAAAATGGTCTAAAACGTCTCTAAATGCGATTTGAAGTTATTTTGTGCACTTTGATGTTTTGTGTGAAAAGTTTTATCGAAATGCTCAAAATGGTCTAAAACGGTTTCAAATGTGATTTTAAGCACTTTGATATTTTTGTGTAATCAAGTTTCATCGAAATGCACAAAATGGTCTAAAACGTCTCCAAATGCGATTTGAAGCTATTTTGTGCACTTTAATGTTTTGTGTGAAAAGTTTTATCGAAATTCTCAAAATGGTCTAAAACGGTTTCAAATGTGATTTTAAGCACTTTGATGTTTTTGTGTAATCAAGTTTCATCGAAATGCACAAAATGGTTTAAAACGTCTGCAAATGCGATTTGAAGCTATTTTGTGCACTTTGATGTTTTTGTGTGAAAAGTTTCATCGAAATGCACAAAATTGTCTAAAACGTTTCCAAATACGATATTAAGCTATTGTATGCACTTTGATGTTTTTGAGTGAAAAGTTTTTTCGAAATGCACAAAATGGTCTAAAACGTCTCCAAATGCGATTTGGAGCTCTTTTGTGCACTTTGATGTTTTGTGTAAAAAGTTTGCTATTTTGTGCACTTTAATGTTTTGTGTGAAAAGTTTTATCGAAATGCTCAAAATTGTCTAAAACGGTTTCAAATGTGATTTTAAGTACTTTGATATTTTTGTGTAATCAAGTTTTTTCGAAATGCACAACATGGTCTAAAACGTCTCCAAATGCGATTTGAAGCTATTTTGTGCACTTTGATGTTTTTGTGTGAAAAGTTTCATCGAAATGCACAAAATGGTCTAAAACGTCTCTAAATGCGATTTAAAGCTATTTTGTGCACTTTGTCGTTTTTGTGTGAAAAGTTTCATCGAAATGCTCAAAATGGTCTAAAACGTCTCCAAATGCGATTTGAAGCAATTTTGTGCACTTTGATGTTTTTGTGTGAAAAGTTTCATCGAAATGCACAAAATGGTCTAAAACGTCTGCAAATGCGATTTGAAGCTATTTTGTGCACTTTGATGTTTTTTTGTGAAAAGTTTCATCGAAAGGCACAAAATTGTCTAAAACGTCTCTAAATGCGATTTGAAGCTATTTTGTGCACTTTGTCGTTTTTGTGTGAAAAGTTTCATCGAAATTCCCAAAATGGTCTAAAACATCTCCAAATGCGATTTGAAGCAATTTTGTGCACTTTGATTTTTTTGTGTGAAAAGTTTCATCGAAATGCACAAAATGGTCTAAAACGTCTGCAAATGCGATTTGAAGCTATTTTGTGCACTTTGTCGTTTTTGTGTGAAAAGTTTTTTCGAAATGCACAAAATGGTCTAAAACGTCTCCAAATGCGATTTGAAGCAATTTTGTGCACTTTGATGTTTTGTGTAATCCAGTTTCATCGAAATGTACAAAATTGTCTAAAACGTCTCTAAATGCGATTTGAAGCTATTTTGTGCACTTTGTCGTTTTTGTGTGAAAAGTTTTTTCGAAATGCACAAAATGGTCTAAAACGTCTCCAAATGCGATTTGAAGCAATTTTGTGCACTTTGATGTTTTGTGTAATCCAGTTTCATCGAAATGTACAAAATTGTCTAAAACGTCTCTAAATGCGATTTGAAGCTATTTTGTGCACTTTGTCGTTTTTGTGTGAAAAGTTTTTTCGAAATGCACAAAATGGTCTAAAACGTCTCCAATTGCGATTTGAAGTTATTTTGTGCACTTTGATGTTTTGTGTGAAAAGTTTTATCGAAATGCTCAAAATGGTCTAAAACGGTTTCAAATGTGATTTTAAGCACTTTGATATTTTTGTGTAATCAAGTTTCATCGAAATGCACAAAATGGTCTAAAACGTCTGCAAATGCGATTTAAAGCTATTTTGTGCACTTTAATGTTTTGTGTGAAAAGTTTTATCGAAATTCTCAAAATGGTCTAAAACGGTTTCAAATGTGATTTTAAGCACTTTGATGTTTTTGTGTAATCAAGTTTCATCGAAATGCACAAAATGGTTTAAAACGTCTGCAAATGCGATTTGAAGCTATTTTGTGCACTTTGATGTTTTTGTGTGAAAAGTTTCATCGAAATGCACAAAATTGTCTAAAACGTCTCCAAATACGATATTAAGCTATTTTGTGCACTTTGATGTTTTTGTGTGAAAAGTTTCATCGAAATGCACAAAATGGTCTAAAACGTCTGCAAATGCGATTTGAAGCTATTTTGTGCACTTTGTCGTTTTTGTGTGAAAAGTTTCATCGAAATGCTCAAAATGGTCTAAAACGTCTCCAAATGCGATTTGAAGCAATTTTGTGCACTTTGATGTTTTTGTGTGAAAAGTTTCATCGAAATGCACAAAATGGTCTCTAAAACGTCTGCAAATGCGATTTGAAGCTATTTTGTGCACTTTGTCGTTTTTGTGTGAAAAGTTTTTTCGAAATGCACAAAATGGTCTAAAACGTCTCCAAATGCGATTTGAAGCAATTTTGTGCACTTTGATGTTTTGTGTAATCCAGTTTCATCGAAATGTACAAAATTGTCTAAAACGTCTCTAAATGCGATTTGAAGCTATTTTGTGCACTTTGTCGTTTTTGTGTGAAAAGTTTTTTCGAAATGCACAAAATGGTCTAAAACGTCTCCAATTGCGATTTGAAGTTATTTTGTGCACTTTGATGTTTTGTGTGAAAAGTTTTATCGAAATGCTCAAAATGGTCTAAAACGGTTTCAAATGTGATTTTAAGCACTTTGATATTTTTGTATAATCAAGTTAAATCGAAATGCACAAAATGGTCTAAAACGTCTGCAAATGCGATTTAAAGCTATTTTGTGCACTTTAATGTTTTGTGTGAAAAGTTTTATCGAAATTCTCAAAATGGTCTAAAACGGTTTCAAATGTGATTTTAAGCACTTTGATGTTTTTGTGTAATCAAGTTTCATCGAAATGCACTAAATGGTTTAAAACGTCTGCAAATGCGATTTGAAGCTATTTTGTGCACTTTGATGTTTTTGTGTGAAAAGTTTCATCGAAATGCACAAAATTGTCTAAAACGTCTCCAAATACGATATTAAGCTATTGTATGCACTTTGATGTTTTTGAGTGAAAAGTTTTTTCGAAATGCACA
The DNA here is from genome assembly GCF_964355755.1 of Antedon mediterranea. Classification (NCBI taxonomy): domain Eukaryota; kingdom Metazoa; phylum Echinodermata; class Crinoidea; order Comatulida; family Antedonidae; genus Antedon; species Antedon mediterranea. The sequence goes on from NW_027306095.1 coordinate 219,716, forward strand.
AAATGGTCTAAAACGTCTCCAAATGCGATTTGGAGCTCTTTTGTGCACTTTGATGTTTTGTGTAAAAAGTTTGCTATTTTGTGCACTTTAATGTTTTGTGTGAAAAGTTTTATCGAAATGCTCAAAATTGTCTAAAACGGTTTCAAATGTGATTTTAAGCACTTTGATATTTTTGTGTAATCAAGTTTTTTCGAAATGCACAACATGGTCTAAAACGTCTCCAAATGCGATTTGAAGCTATTTTGTGCACTTTGATGTTTTTGTGTGAAAAGTTTATTCGAAATGCACAAAATGGTCTAAAACGTCTCCAAATGCGATTTGAAGTTATTTTGTGCACTTTGATGTTTTGTGTGAAAAGTTTTATCGAAATGCTCAAAATGGTCTAAAACGGTTTCAAATGTGATTTTAAGCACTTTGATATTTTTGTGTAATCAAGTTTCATCGAAATGCTCAAAATGGTCTAAAACGTCTCCAAATGCGATTTGAAGCTATTTTGTGCACTTTGATGTTTTTTTGTGAAAAGTTTCATCGAAATGCACAAAATGGTCTAAAACGTCTCTAAATGCGATTTGAAGCTATTTTGTGCACTTTGATGTTTTTGTGTGAAAAGTTTCATCGAAATGCACAAAATGGTCTAAAACGTCTCTAAATGCGATTTGAAGCTATTTTGTGCACTTTGATGTTTTTTTGTGAAAAGTTTCATCGAAATGCACAAAATGGTCTAAAACGTCTCTAAATGCGATTTGAAGCTATTTTGTGCACTTTGATGTTTTTTTGTGAAAAGTTTCATCGAAATGCACAAAATTGTCTAAAACGTCTCTAAATGCGATTTGAAGCTATTTTGTGCACTTTGTCGTTTTTGTGTGAAAAGTTTCATCGAAATGCTCAAAATGGTCTAAAACGTCTCAAAATGCGATTTGAAGCAATTTTGTGCACTTTGATGTTTTTGTGTGAAAAGTTTCATCGAAATGCACAAAATGGTCTAAAACGTCTGCAAATGCGATTTGAAGCTATTTTGTGCACTTTGTCGTTTTTGTGTGAAAAGTTTTTTCGAAATGCACAAAATGGTCTAAAACGTCTCCAATTGCGATTTGAAGTTATTTTGTGCACTTTGATGTTTTGTGTGAAAAGTTTTATCGAAATGCTCAAAATGGTCTAAAACGGTTTCAAATGTGATTTTAAGCACTTTGATATTTTTGTGTAATCAAGTTTCATCGAAATGCACAAAATGGTCTAAAACGTCTGCAAATGCGATTTAAAGCTATTTTGTGCACTTTAATATTTTGTGTGAAAAGTTTTATCGAAATTCTCAAAATGGTCTAAAACGGTTTCAAATGTGATTTTAAGCACTTTGATGTTTTTGTGTAATCAAGTTTCATCGAAATGCACAAAATGGTTTAAAACGTCTGCAAATGCGATTTGAAGCTATTTTGTGCACTTTGATGTTTTTGTGTGAAAAGTTTCCTCGAAATGCACAAAATTGTCTAAAACGTCTCCAAATACGATATTAAGCTATTTTGTGCACTTTGATGTTTTTGTGTGAAAAGTTTCATCGAAATGCACAAAATGGTCTAAAACGTCTGCAAATGCGATTTGAAGCTATTTTGTGCACTTTGTCGTTTTTGTGTGAAAAGTTTCATCGAAATGCTCAAAATGGTCTAAAACGTCTCCAAATGCGATTTGAAGCAATTTTGTGCACTTTGATGTTTTTGTGTGAAAAGTTTCATCGAAATGCACAAAATGGTCTCTAAAACGTCTGCAAATGCGATTTGAAGCTATTTTGTGCACTTTGTCGTTTTTGTGTGAAAAGTTTTTTCGAAATGCACAAAATGGTCTAAAACGTCTCCAAATGCGATTTGAAGCAATTTTGTGCACTTTGATGTTTTGTGTAATCCAGTTTCATCGAAATGTACAAAATTGTCTAAAACGTCTCTAAATGCGATTTGAAGCTATTTTGTGCACTTTGTCGTTTTTGTGTGAAAAGTTTTTTCGAAATGCACAAAATGGTCTAAAACGTCTCCAATTGCGATTTGAAGTTATTTTGTGCACTTTGATGTTTTGTGTGAAAAGTTTTATCGAAATGCTCAAAATGGTCTAAAACGGTTTCAAATGTGATTTTAAGCACTTTGATATTTTTGTATAATCAAGTTAAATCGAAATGCACAAAATGGTCTAAAACGTCTGCAAATGCGATTTAAAGCTATTTTGTGCACTTTAATGTTTTGTGTGAAAAGTTTTATCGAAATTCTCAAAATGGTCTAAAACGGTTTCAAATGTGATTTTAAGCACTTTGATGTTTTTGTGTAATCAAGTTTCATCGAAAAGCACAAAATGGTTTAAAACATCTGCAAATGCGATTTGAAGCTATTTTGTGCACTTTGATGTTTTTGTGTGAAAAGTTTCATCGAAATGCACAAAATTGTCTAAAACATTTCCAAATACGATATTAAGCTATTGTATGCACTTTGATATTCTTGAGTGAAAAGTTTCATCGAAATGCACAAAATGGTCTAAAACGTCTCTAAATGCGATTTGAAGCTATTTTGTGCACTTTGATGTTTTTGTGTGAAAAGTTTCATCGAAATGCACAAAATGGTCTAAAACGTCTCTAAATGCGATTTGAAGCTATTTTGTGCACTTTGATGTTTTTTTGTGAAAAGTTTCATCGAAATGCACAAAATGGTCTAAAACGTCTCTAAATGCGATTTGAAGCTATTTTGTGCACTTTGTCGTTTTTGTGTGAAAAGTTTCATCGAAATGCTCAAAATGGTCTAAAACGTCTCCAAATGCGATTTGAAGCAATTTTGTGCACTTTGATGTTTTTGTGTGAAAAGTTTCATCGAAATGCACAAAATGGTCTAAAACGTCTGCAAATGCGATTTGAAGCTATTTTGTGAACTTTGATGTTTTTTTGTGAAAAGTTTCATCGAAATGCACAAAATTGTCTAAAACGTCTCTAAATGCGATTTGAAGCTATTTTGTGCACTTTGATGTTTTTTTGTGAAAAGTTTCATCGAAATGTACAAAATTGTCTAAAACGTCTCTAAATGCGATTTGAAGCTATTTTGTGCACTTTGTCGTTTTTGTGTGAAAAGTTTCATCGAAATGCTCAAAATGGTCTAAAACGTTTCCAAATGCGATTTGAAGCAATTTTGTGCACTTTGATGTTTTTGTGTGAAAAGTTTCATCGAAATGCACAAAATGGTCTAAAACGTCTGCAAATGCGATTTGAAGCTATTTTGTGCACTTTGTCGTTTTTGTGTGAAAAGTTTTTTCGAAATGCACAAAATGGTCTAAAACGTCTCCAAATGCGATTTGAAGCAATTTTGTGCACTTTGATTTTTTGTGTAATCCAGTTTCATCGAAATGTACAAAATTGTCAAAAACGTCTCTAAATGCGATTTGAAGCTATTTTGTGCACTTTGTCGTTTTTGTGTGAAAAGTTTTTTCGAATTGCACAAAATGGTCTAAAACGTCTCCAATTGCGATTTGAAGTTATTTTGTGCACTTTGATGTTTTGTGTGAAAAGTTTTATCGAAATGCTCAAAATGGTCTAAAACGGTTTCAAATGTGATTTTAAGCACTTTGATATTTTTGTATAATCAAGTTAAATCGAAATAGACAATATGGTCTAAAACGTCTGCAAATGCGATTTAAAGCTATTTTGTGCACTTTAATGTTTTGTGTGAAAAGTTTTATCGAAATTCTCAAAATGGTCTAAAACGGTTTCAAATGTGATTTTAAGCACTTTGATGTTTTTGTGTAATCAAGTTTCATCGAAAAGCACAAAATGGTTTAAAACGTCTGCAAACGCGATTTGAAGCTATTTTGTGCACTTTGATGTTTTTGTGTGAAAAGTTTCATCGAAATGCACAAAATTGTCTAAAACGTTTCCAAATACGATATATTGTATGCACTTTGATGTTTTTGAGTGAAAAGTTTTTTCGAAATGCACAAAATGGTCTAAAACGTCTCCAAATGCGATTTGAAGCTATTTTGTGCACTTTGATGTTTTTTTCTGAAAAGTTTCATCGAAATGCACAAAATGGTCTAAAACGTCTCTAAATGCGATTTGAAGCTATTTTGTGCACTTTGATGTTTTTGTGTGAAAAGTTTCATCGAAATGCACAAAATGGTCTAAAACGTCTCTAAATGCGATTTGAAGTTATTTTGTGCACTTTGATGATTTGTGTGAAAAGTTTTATCGAAATGCTCAAAATGGTCTAAAACGGTTTCAAATGTGATTTTAAGCACTTTGATATTTTTGTGTAATCAAGTTTCATCGAAATGCACAAAATGGTCTAAAACGTCTCCAAATGCGATTTGAAGCTATTTTGTGCACTTTAATGTTTTGTGTGAAAAGTTTTATCGAAATTCTCAAAATGGTCTAAAACGGTTTCAAATGTGATTTTAAGCACTTTGATGTTTTTGTGTAATCAAGTTTCATCGAAATGCACAAAATGGTTTAAAACGTCTGCAAATGCGATTTGAAGCTATTTTGTGCACTTTGATGTTTTTGTGTGAAAAGTTTCATCGAAATGCACAAAATTGTCTAAAACGTTTCAAAATACGATATTAAGCTATTGTATGCACTTTGATGTTTTTGAGTGAAAAGTTTTTTCTAAATGCACAAAATGGTCTAAAACGTCTCCAAATGCGATTTGGAGCTCTTTTGTGCACTTTGATGTTTTGTGTAAAAAGTTTGCTATTTTGTGCACTTTAATGTTTTGTGTGAAAAGTTTTATCGAAATGCTCAAAATTGTCTAAAACGGTTTCAAATGTGATTTTAAGCACTTTGATATTTTTGTGTAATCAAGTTTTTTCGAAATGCACAACATGGTCTAAAACGTCTCCAAATGCGATTTGAAGCTATTTTGTGCACTTTGATGTTTTTGTGTGAAAAGTTTCATCGAAATGCACAAAATGGTCTAAAACGTCTCTAAATGCGATTTAAAGCTATTTTGTGCACTTTGTCGTTTTTGTGTGAAAAGTTTCATCGAAATGCTCAAAATGGTCTAAAACGTCTCCAAATGCGATTTGAAGCTATTTTGTGCACTTTGTCGTTTTTGTGTGAAAAGTTTCATCGAAATGCTCAAAATGGTCTAAAACGTCTCTAAATGCGATTTGAAGCTATTTTGTGCACTTTGATGTTTTTTTGTGAAAAGTTTCATCGAAATGCACAAAATGGTCTAAAACGTCTCTAAATGCGATTTGAAGCTATTTTGTGCACTTTGATGTTTTTGTGTGAAAAGTTTCATCGAAATGCACAAAATGGTCTAAAACGTCTCTAAATGCGATTTGAAGCTATTTTGTGCACTTTGATGTTTTTTTGTGAAAAGTTTCTTCGAAATGCACAAAATGGTCTAAAACGTCTCTAAATGCGATTTGAAGCTATTTTGTGCACTTTGTCGTTTTTGTGTGAAAAGTTTCATCGAAATGCTCAAAATGGTCTAAAACGTCTCCAAATGCGATTTGAAGCAATGTTGTGCACTTTGATGTTTTTGTGTGAAAAGTTTCATCGAAATGCACAAAATGGTCTAAAACGTCTGCAAATGCGATTTGAAGCTATTTTGTGCACTTTGATGTTTTGTGTAATCCAGTTTCATCGAAATGTACAAAATTGTCTAAAACGTCTCTAAATGCGATTTGAAGCTATTTTGTGCACTTTGTCGTTTTTGTGTGAAAAGTTTTTTCGAAATGCACAAAATGGTCTAAAACGTCTCTAAATGCGATTTGAAGCTATTTTGTGCACTTTGTCGTTTTTGTGTGAAAAGTTTCATCGAAATGCTCAAAATGGTCTAAAACGTCTCCAAATGCGATTTGAAGCTATTTTGTGCACTTTGATGTTTTTGTGTGAAAAGTTTCATCGAAATGCACAAAATGGTCTAAAACGTCTCCAAATATGATATTAAGCTATTGTATGCACTTTGTTGTTTTTATCTGAAAAGTTTTCACGAAATGCACAAAATGATCTAAAACGTCTCTAAATGCGATTTGAAGTTATTTTGTGCACTTTAATGTTTTGTGTGAAAAGTTTTATTGAAAAGCACAAAATGGTCTAAAACGTCTCCAAATGCGATTTGAAGCTATTTTGTGCACTTTGATGTTTTGTGTGAAAAGTTTCACCAAAATGCAAAAAATGGTCTAAAACGTCTCCAAATCCGTTTTGAAGCTAATCTAAGCACTTTGATGTTTTTATGTTAAACAGGTTTTTTCGAAATGCACAAAATGGTCTAAAACGTCTCCAAATACGATTTGAAGCTCTTTTGTGCACTTTGATGTTTTGTGTAATAAGTTTTATAGAAACGCACAAAATGGTCTAAAACGGTTTCAAATGTGATTTTAAGCACTTTGATATTTTTGTTTAACCAAGTTTCATCGAAATGCACAAAATGGTCTAAAACGTCTCCAAATGCGATTTGAAGCTGTTTTTGTGTGAAAAGTTTTTTCGAAATACACAAAATGGTCTAAAACGTCTCCAAATGCGATTTGGAGCTCTTTTGTGCACTTTGATGTTTTGTGTCAAAAGTTTTATAGAAATGCTTGAAATGGTCTAAAACGGTATCAAATGTGATTTTAAGCACTTTCATGTTTTTGTGTAGCCAAGTTTCATCGAAATGCACAAAAAAATCTAAAACGTCTCCAAATGCGATTTAAAGCTATTTTGTGCACTTTAATATTTTGTGTGAAAAGTTTTATCGAAATTCTCAAAATGGTCTAAAACGGTTTCAAATGTGATTTTAAGCACTTTGATGTTTTTGTGTTATCAAGTTTCATCGAAATGCACAAAATGGTTTAAAACGTCTGCAAATGCGATTTGAAGCTATTTTGTGCACTTTGATGTTTTGTGTAATCCAGTTTCATCGAAATGTACAAAATTGTCTAAAACGTCTCTAAATGCGATTTGAAGCTATTTTGTGCACTTTGTCGTTTTTATGTGAAAAGTTTCATCGAAATGCTCAAAATGGTCTAAAACGTCTACAAATGCGATTTGAAGCTATTTTGTGCACTTTGATGTTTTTGTGTGAAAAGTTTCATCGAAATGCACAAAATGGTCTAAAACGGTTTCAAATGTGATTTTAAGCACTTTGATATTTTTGTGTAATCAAGTTTTTTCGAAATGCACAAAATGGTCTAAAACGTCTCCAATTGCGATTTGAAGTTATTTTGTGCACTTTGATGTTTTGTGTGAAAAGTTTTATCGAAATGCTCAAAATGGTCTAAAACGGTTTCAAATGTGATTTTAAGCACTTTGATATTTTTGTGTAATCAAGTTTCATCGAAATGCACAAAATGGTCTAAAACGTCTGCAAATGCGATTTAAAGCTATTTTGTGCACTTTAATGTTTTGTGTGAAAAGTTTTATCGAAATTCTCAAAATGGTCTAAAACGGTTTCAAATGTGATTTTAAGCACTTTGATGTTTTTGTGTAATCAAGTTTCATCGAAATGCACAAAATGGTTTAAAACGTCTGCAAATGGGATTTGAAGCTATTTTGTGCACTTTGATGTTTTGTGTAATCCAGTTTCATCGAAATGTACAAAATTGTCTAAAACCTCTCAAAATGCGATTTGAAGCTATTTTGTGCACTTTGATGTTTTTGTGTGAAAAGTTTCATCGAAATGCACAAAATTGTCTAAAACGTCTCTAAATGCGATTTGAAGCTATTTTGTGCACTTGGTCGTTTTGGTGTGAAAAGTTTTTTCGAAATGCACAAAATGGTCTAAAACGTCTCCAAATGTGATTTGAAGCAATTTTGTGCACTTTGATGTTTTGTGTAATCCAGTTTCATCGAAATGTACAAAATTGTCTAAAACGTCTCTAAATGCGATTTGAAGCTATTTTGTGCACTTTGTCGTTTTTGTGTGAAAAGTTTTTTCGAAATGCACAAAATGGTCTAAAACGTCTCCAATTGCGATTTGAAGTTATTTTGTGCACTTTGATGTTTTGTGTGAAAAGTTTTATCGAAATGCTCAAAATGGTCTAAAACGGTTTCAAATGTGATTTTAAGCACTTTGATATTTTTGTGTAATCAAGTTTCATCGAAATGCACAAAATGGTCTAAAACGTCTGCAAATGCGATTTAAAGCTATTTTGTGCACTTTAATGTTTTGTGTGAAAAGTTTTATCGAAATTCTCAAAATGGTCTAAAACGGTTTCAAATGTGATTTTAAGCACTTTGATGTTTTTGTGTAATCAAGTTTCATCGAAATGCACAAAATGGTTTAAAACGTCTGCAAATGCGATTTGAAGCTATTTTGTGCACTTTGATGTTTTTTTGTGAAAAGTTTCATCGAAATGCACAAAATTGTCTAAAACGTCTCCAAATACGATATTAAGCTATTGTATGCACTTTGATGTTTTTGAGTGAAAAGTTTTTTCGAAATGCACAAAATGTTCTAAAACGTCTCCAAATGCGATTTGGAGCTCTTTTGTGCACTTTAATTTTTTTTGTGTAAAAAGTTTGCTATTTTGTGCACTTTTAATGTTTTGTGTGAAAAATTTTATCGAAATGCTCAAAATTGTCTAAAACGGTTTCAAATGTGATTTTAAGCACTTTGATATTTTTGTGTAATCAAGTTTTTTCGAAATGCACAACATGGTCTAAAACGTCTCCAAATGCGATTTGAAGCTATTTTGTGCACTTTGAAGTTTTTGTGTGAAAAGTTTCATCGAAATGCACAAAATGGTCTAAAACGTCTCTAAATGCGATTTGAAGCTATTTTGTGCACTTTGATGTTTTTGTGTGAAAAGTTTCATTGAAATGCACAAAATGGTCTAAAACGTCTCTAAATGCGATTTGAAGCTTTTTTGTGCACTTTGATGTTTTTGTGTGAAAAGTTTCATCGAAATGCACAAAATGGTCTAAAACGTCTCTAAATGCGATTTGAAGCTATTTTGTGCACTTTGATGTTTTTTTTTGAAAAGTTTCATCGAAATGCACAAAATGGTCTAAAACGTCTCTAAATGCGATTTGAAGCTATTTTGTGCACTTTGTCGTTTTTGTGTGAAAAGTTTCATCGAAATGCATTTCGATGTAACTTGATTACACAAAAATATCAAAGTGCTTAAAATCACATTTGAAACCGTTTTAGACCATTTTGAGCATTTCGATAAAACTTTTCACACAAAACATTAAAGTGCACAAAATAACTTCAAATCGCAATTGGAGACGTTTTAGACCATTTTGTGCATTTCGATGAAACTTTTCACACAAAAACGACAAAGTGCACAAAATAGCTTCAAATCGCATTTAGAGACGTTTTAGACAATTTTGTACATTTCGATGAAACTGGATTACACAAAACATCAAAGTGCACAAAATTGCTTCAAATCGCATTTGGAGACGTTTTAGACCATTTTGTGCATTTCGAAAAAACTTTTCACACAAAAACGACAAAGTGCACAAAATAGCTTCAAATCGCATTTGCAGACGTTTTAGACCATTTTGTGCATTTCGATGAAACTTTTCACACAAAAAAATCAAAGTGCACAAAATTGCTTCAAATCGCATTTGGAGATGTTTTAGACCATTTTGGGAATTTCGATGAAACTTTTCACACAAAAACGACAAAGTGCACAAAATAGCTTCAAATCGCATTTAGAGACGTTTTAGACAATTTTGTGCCTTTCGATGAAACTTTTCACAAAAAAACATCAAAGTGCACAAAATAGCTTCAAATCGCATTTGCAGACGTTTTAGACCATTTTGTGCATTTCGATGAAACTTTTCACACAAAAACATCAAAGTGCACAAAATTGCTTCAAATCGCATTTGGAGACGTTTTAGACCATTTTGAGCATTTCGATGAAACTTTTCACACAAAAACGACAAAGTGCACAAAATAGCTTCAAATCGCATTTAGAGACGTTTTAGACAATTTTGTACATTTCGATGAAACTGGATTACACAAAACATCAAAATGCACAAAATAGCTTCAAATCGCATTTGGAGACGTTTTAGACCATTTTGTGCATTTCGAAAAAACTTTTCACACAAAAACGACAAAGTGCACAAAATAACTTCAAATCGCATTTGCAGACGTTTTAGACCATTTTGTGCATTTCGATGAAACTTTTCACACAAAAACATCAAAGTGCACAAAATTGCTTCAAATCGCATTTGGAGACGTTTTAGACCATTTTGAGCATTTCGATGAAACTTTTCACACAAAAACGACAAAGTGCACAAAATAGCTTCAAATCGCATTTAGAGACGTTTTAGACAATTTTGTACATTTCGATGAAACTTTTCACAAAAAAACATCAAAGTGCACAAAATAGCTTCAAATCGCATTTAGAGACGTTTTAGACAATTTTGTACATTTCGATGAAACTTTTCACAAAAAAACATCAAAGTGCACAAAATAGCTTCAAATCGTATTTGGAGACGTTTTAGACCATTTTGTGCATTTCGAAAAAACTTTTCACTCAAAAATATTAAAGTGCATACAATAGCTTAATATCGTATTTGGAGACGTTTTAGACCATTTTGAGCATTTCGATGAAACTTTTCACAAAAAAACATCAAAGTGCACAAAATAGCTTCAAATCGCATTTGCAGACGTTTTAGACCATTTTGTGCATTTCGATGAAACTTGATTACACAAAAATATCAGAGTGCTTAAAATCACATTTGAAACCGTTTTAGACCATTTTGAGCATTTCGATAAAACTTTTCACACAAAACATCAAAGTGCACAAAATAACTTCAAATCGCAATTGAAGACGTTTTAGACCATTTTGTGCATTTCGATGAAACTTTTCACAAAAAAACATCAAAGTGCACAAAATAGCTTCAAATCGCATTTAGAGACGTTTTAGACCATTTTGTGCATTTCGATGAAACTTTTCACACAAAAACATCAAAGTGCACAAAATAGCTTCAAATCGCATTTAGAGACGTTTTAGACCATTTTGAGCATTTCGATGAAACTTTTCACACAAAAACGACAAAGTGCACAAAATAGCTTCAAATCGCATTTAGAGATGTTTTAGACCATTTTGTGCATTTCGATGAAACTTTTCACACAAGAACATCAAAGTGCACAAAATAGCTTCAAATCGCATTTAGAGACGTTTTAGACCATTTTGTGCATTTCGATGAAACTTTTCACACAAAAACATCAAAGTGCACAAAATAGCTTCAAATCGTCGTTTTTGTGTGAAAAGTTTCATCGAAATGCACAAAATGGTCTAAAACGTCTTCAATTGCGATTTGAAGTTATTTTGTGCACTTTGATGTTTTGTGTGAAAAGTTTTATCGAAATGCTCAAAATGGTCTAAAACGGTTTCAAATGTGATTTTAAGCACTTTGATATTTTTGTGTAATCAAGTTTCATCGAAATGCACAAAATGGTTTTAAACGTCTGCAAATGCGATTTAAAGCTATTTTGTGCACTTTAATGTTTTGTGTAAAAGTTTTATCGAAATTCTCAAAATGGTCTAAAACGGTTTCAAATGTGATTTGAAGCTATTTTGTGCACTTTGTCGTTTTTGTGTGAAAAGTTTTTTCGAAATGCACAAAATGGTCTAAAACGTCTCCAAATGCGATTTGAAGCAATTTTGTGCACTTTGATGTTTTGTGTAATCCAGTTTCATCGAAATGCACAAAATGGTCTAAAACGTCTGCAAATGCGATTTAAAGCTATTTTGTGCACTTTAATGTTTTGTGTAAAAGTTTTATCGAAATTCTCAAAATGGTCTAAAACGGTTTCAAATGTGATTTTAAGCACTTTGATGTTTTTGTGTAATCAAGTTTTTTCGAAATGCACAACATGGTCTAAAACGTCTCCAAATGCGATTTGAAGCTATTTTGTGCACTTTGATGTTTTTGTGTGAAAAGTTTCATCGAAATGCACAAAATGGTCTAAAACGTCTCTAAATGCGATTTGAAGCTATTTTGTGCACTTTGATGTTTTTGTGTGAAAAGTTTCATCGAAATGCACAAAATGGTCTAAAACGTCTCTAAATGCGATTTGAAGCTATTTTGTGCACTTTGATGTTTTTTTGTGAAAAGTTTCATCGAAATGCACAAAATGGTCTAAAACGTCTCTAAATGCGATTTGAAGCTATTTTGTGCACTTTGTCGTTTTTGTGTGAAAAGTTTCATCGAAATGCTCAAAAGGTCTAAAACGTCTCCAAATGCGATTTGAAGCAATTTTGTGCACTTTGATGTTTTTGTGTGAAAAGTTTCATCGAAATGCACAAAATGGTCTAAAACGTCTGCAAATGCGATTTGAAGCTATTTTGTGCACTTTGATGTTTTTTTGTGAAAAGTTTCATCGAAAGGCACAAAATTGTCTAAAACGTCTCTAAATGCGATTTGAAGCTATTTTGTGAACTTTGTCGTTTTTGTGTGAAAAGTTTCATCGAAATGCTCAAAATGGTCTAAAACGTCTCCAAATGCGATTTGAAGCAATTTTGTGCACTTTGATGTTTTTGTGTGAAAAGTTTCATCGAAATGCACAAAATGGTCTAAAACGTCTGCAAATGCAATTTGAAGCTATTTTGTGCACTTTGTCGTTTTTGTGTGAAAAGTTTTTTCGAAATGCACAAAATGGTCTAAAACGTCTCCAAATGCGATTTGAAGCAATTTTGTGCACTTTGATGTTTTTGTGTGAAAAGTTTCATCGAAATGCACAAAATGGTCTAAAACGTCTGCAAATGCGATTTGAAGCTATTTTGTGCACTTTGATGTTTTTTTGTGAAAAGTTTCATCGAAAGGCACAAAATTGTCTAAAACGTCTCTAAATGCGATTTGAAGCTATTTTGTGAACTTTGTCGTTTTTGTGTGAAAAGTTTCATCGAAATGCTCAAAATGGTCTAAAACGTCTCCAAATGCGATTTGAAGCAATTTTGTGCACTTTGATGTTTTTGTGTGAAAAGTTTCATCGAAATGCACAAAATGGTCTAAAACGTCTGCAAATGCAATTTGAAGCTATTTTGTGCACTTTGTCGTTTTTGTGTGAAAAGTTTTTTCGAAATGCACAAAATGGTCTAAAACGTCTCCAAATGCGATTTGAAGCAATTTTGTGCACTTTGATGTTTTGTGTAATCCAGTTTCATCGAAATGTATAAAATTGTCTAAAACGTCTCTAAATGCGATTTGAAGCTATTTTGTGCACTTTGTCGTTTTTGTGTGAAAAGTTTCATCGAAATGCACAAAATGGTCTAAAACGTCTCCAATTGCGATTTGAAGTTATTTTGTGCACTTTGATGTTTTGTGTGAAAAGTTTTATCGAAATGCTCAAAATGGTCTAAAACGGTTTAAAATGTGATTTTAAGCACTTTGATATTTTTGTGTAATCAAGTTTCATCGAAATGCACAAAATGGTCTAAAACGTCTGCAAATGCGATTTAAAGCTATTTTGTGCACTTTAATGTTTTGTGTGAAAAGTTTTATCGAAATTCTCAAAATGGTCTAAAACGGTTTCAAATGTGATTTTAAGCACTTTGATGTTTTTGTGTAATCAAGTTTCATCGAAATGCACTAAATGGTTTAAAACGTCTGCAAATGCGATTTGAAGCTATTTTGTGCACTTTGATGTTTTTGTGTGAAAAGTTTCATCGAAATGCACAAAATTGTCTAAAACGTCTCCAAATACGATATTAAGCTATTGTATGCACTTTGATGTTTTTGAGTGAAAAGTTTTTTCGAAATGAACAAAATGGTCTAAAACGTCTCCAAATGGAGCTCTTTTGTGCACTTTGATGTTTTGTGTAAAAAGTTTGCTATTTTGTGCACTTTAATGTTTTGTGTGAAAAGTTTTATCGAAATGCTCAAAATTGTCTAAAACGGTTTCAAATGTGATTTTAAGCACTTTGATATTTTTGTGTAATCAAGTTTTTTCGAAATGCACAACATGGTCTAAAACGTCTCCAAATGCGATTTGAAGCTATTTTGTGCACTTTGATGTTTTTGTGTGAAAAGTTTCATCGAAATGCACAAAATGGTCTAAAACGTCTCTAAATGCGATTTGAAGCTATTTTGTGCACTTTGATGTTTTTGTGTGAAAAGTTTCATTGAAATGCACAAAATGGTCTAAAACGTCTCTAAATGCGATTTGAAGCTTTTTTGTGCACTTTGATGTTTTTGTGTGAAAAGTTTCATCGAAATGCACAAAATGGTCTAAAACGTCTGCAAATGCGATTTGAAGCTATTTTGTGCACTTTGTCGTTTTTGTGTGAAAAGTTTTTTCGAAATGCACAGAATGGTCTAAAACGTCTCCAATTGCGATTTGAAGTTATTTTGTGCACTTTGATGTTTTGTGTGAAAAGTTTTATCGAAATGCTCAAAATGGTCTAAAACGTTTCCAAATGCGATTTGAAGCAATTTGGTGCACTTTGATGTTTTTGTGTAATCCAGTTTCATCGAAATGTACAAAATTGTCAAAAACGTCTCTAAATGCGATTTGAAGCTATTTTGTGCACTTTGTCGTTTTTGTGTGAAAAGTTTTTTCGAATTGCACAAAATGGTCTAAAACGTCTCCAATTGCGATTTGAAGTTATTTTGTGCACTTTGATGTTTTGTGTGAAAAGTTTTATCGAAATGCTCAAAATGGTCTAAAACGGTTTCAAATGTGATTTTAAGCACTTTGATATTTTTGTATAATCAAGTTAAATCGAAATAGACAAAATGGTCTAAAACGTCTGCAAATGCGATTTAAAGCTATTTTGTGCACTTTAATGTTTTGTGTGAAAAGTTTTATCGAAATTCTCAAAATGGTCTAAAACGGCTTCAAATGTGATTTTAAGCACTTTGATGTTTTTGTGTAATCAAGTTTCATCGAAAAGCACAAAATGGTTTAAAACGTCTGCAAACGCGATTTGAAGCTATTTTGTGCACTTTGATGTTTTTGTGTGAAAAGTTTCATCGAAATGCACAAAATTGTCTAAAACGTTTCCAAATACGATATTAAGCTATTGTATGCACTTTGATGTTTTTGAGTGAAAAGTTTTTTCGAAATGCACAAAATCGTCTAAAACGTCTCCTAATGCGATTTGAAGCTATTTTGTGCACTTTGATGTTTTTTTCTGAAAAGTTTCATCGAAATGCACAAAATGGTCTAAAACGTCTCTAAATGCGATTTGAAGCTATTTTGTGCACTTTGATGTTTTTGTGTGAAAAGTTTCATCGAAATGCACAAAATGGTCTAAAACGTCTCTAAATGCGATTTGAAGTTATTTTGTGCACTTTGATGTTTTGTGTGAAAAGTTTTATCGAAATGCTCAAAATGGTCTAAAACGGTTTCAAATGTGATTTTAAGCACTTTGATATTTTTGTGTAATCAAGTTTCATCGAAATGCACAAAATGGTCTAAAACGTCTCCAAATGCGATTTGAAGCTATTTTGTGCACTTTAATGTTTTGTGTGAAAAGTTTTATCGAAATTCTCAAAATGGTCTAAAACGGTTTCAAATGTGATTTTAAGCACTTTGATGTTTTTGTGTAATCAAGTTTCATCGAAATGCACAAAATGGTTTAAAACGTCTGCAAATGCGATTTGAAGCTATTTTGTGCACTTTGATGTTTTTGTGTGAAAAGTTTCATCGAAATGCACAAAATTGTCTAAAACGTTTCCAAATACGATATTAAGCTATTGTATGCACTTTGATGTTTTTGAGTGAAAAGTTTTTTCGAAATGCACAAAATGGTCTAAAACGTCTCCAAATGCGATTTGGAGCTCTTTTGTGCACTTTGATGTTTTGTGTAAAAAGTTTGCTATTTTGTGCACTTTAATGTTTTGTGTGAAAAGTTTTATCGAAATGCTCAAAATTGTCTAAAACGGTTTCAAATGTGATTTTAAGCACTTTGATATTTTTGTGTAATCAAGTTTTTTCGAAATGCACAACATGGTCTAAAACGTCTCCAAATGCGATTTGAAGCTATTTTGTGCACTTTGATGTTTTTGTGTGAAAAGTTTCATCGAAATGCACAAAATGGTCTAAAACGTCTCTAAATGCGATTTAAAGCTATTTTGTGCACTTTGTCGTTTTTGTGTGAAAAGTTTCATCGAAATGCTCAAAATGGTCTAAAACGTCTCCAAATGCGATTTGAAGCTATTTTGTGCACTTTGTCGTTTTTGTGTGAAAAGTTTCATCGAAATGCTCAAAATGGTCTAAAACGTCTCTAAATGCGATTTGAAGCTATTTTGTGCACTTTGATGTTTTTTTGTGAAAAGTTTCATCGAAATGCACAAAATGGTCTAAAACGTCTCTAAATGCGATTTGAAGCTATTTTGAGCACTTTGATGTTTTTGTGTGAAAAGTTTCATCGAAATGCACAAAATGGTCTAAAAAGTCTCTAAATGCGATTTGAAGCTATTTTGTGCACTTTGATGTTTTTTTGTGAAAAGTTTCTTCGAAATGCACAAAATGGTCTAAAACGTCTCTAAATGCGATTTGAAGCTATTTTGTGCACTTTGTCGTTTTTGTGTGAAAAGTTTCATCGAAATGCTCAAAATGGTCTAAAACGTCTCCAAATGCGATTTGAAGCAATTTTGTGCACTTTGATGTTTTTGTGTGAAAAGTTTCATCGAAATGCACAAAATGGTCTAAAACGTCTGCAAATGCGATTTGAAGCTATTTTGTGCACTTTGATGTTTTGTGTAATCCAGTTTCATCGAAATGTACAAAATTGTCTAAAACGTCTCTAAATGCGATTTGAAGCTATTTTGTGCACTTTGTCGTTTTTGTGTGAAAAGTTTTTTCGAAATGCACAAAATGGTCTAAAACGTCTCTAAATGCGATTTGAAGCTATTTTGTGCACTTTGTCGTTTTTGTGTGAAAAGTTTCATCGAAATGCTCAAAATGGTCTAAAACGTCTCCAAATGCGATTTGAAGCTATTTTGTGCACTTTGATGTTTTTGTGTGAAAAGTTTCATCGAAATGCACAAAATGGTCTAAAACGTCTCCAAATATGATATTAAGCTATTGTATGCACTTTGTTGTTTTTATCTGAAAAGTTTTCACGAAATGCACAAAATGATCTAAAACGTCTCTAAATGCGATTTGAAGTTATTTTGTGCACTTTAATGTTTTGTGTGAAAAGTTTTATCGAAAAGCACAAAATGGTCTAAAACGTCTCCAAATGCGATTTGAAGCTATTTTGTGCACTTTGATGTTTTGTGTGAAAAGTTTCACCAAAATGCAAAAAATGGTCTAAAACGTCTCCAAATCCGTTTTGAAGCTAATCTAAGCACTTTGATGTTTTTATGTTAAACAGGTTTTTTCGAAATGCACAAAATGGTCTAAAACGTCTCCAAATACGATTTGAAGCTCTTTTGTGCACTTTGATGTTTTGTGTAATAAGTTTTATAGAAACGCACAAAATGGTCTAAAACGGTTTCAAATGTGATTTTAAGCACTTTGATATTTTTGTTTAACCAAGTTTCATCGAAATGCACAAAATGGTCTAAAACGTCTCCAAATGCGATTTGAAGCTGTTTTTGTGTGAAAAGTTTTTTCGAAATACACAAAATGGTCTAAAACGTCTCCAAATGCGATTTGGAGCTCTTTTGTGCACTTTGATGTTTTGTGTCAAAAGTTTTATAGAAATGCTCGAAATGGTCTAAAACGGTATCAAATGTGATTTTAAGCACTTTCATGTTTTTGTGTAGCCAAGTTTCATCGAAATGCACAAAAAAATCTAAAACGTCTCCAAATGCGATTTAAAGCTATTTTGTGCACTTTAATATTTTGTGTGAAAAGTTTTATCGAAATTCTCAAAATGGTCTAAAACGGTTTCAAATGTGATTTTAAGCACTTTGATGTTTTTGTGTTATCAAGTTTCATCGAAATGCACAAAATGGTTTAAAACGTCTGCAAATGCGATTTGAAGCTATTTTGTGCACTTTGATGTTTTGTGTAATCCAGTTTCATCGAAATGTACAAAATTGTCTAAAACGTCTCTAAATGCGATTTGAAGCTATTTTGTGCACTTTGTCGTTTTTGTGTGAAAAGTTTCATCGAAATGCTCAAAATGGTCTAAAACGTCTCCAAAAGCGATTTGAAGCTATTTTGTGCACTTTGATGTTTTTGTGTGAAAAGTTTCATCGAAATGCACAAAATGGTCTTAAACGGTTTCAAATGTGATTTTAAGCACTTTGATATTTTTGTGTAATCAAGTTTTTTCGAAATGCACAAAATGGTCTAAAACGTCTCCAAATGCGATTTAAAGCTATTTTGTGCACTTTAATGTTTTGTGTGAAAAGTTTTATCGAAATGCTCAAAATGGTCTAAAACGGTTTCAAATGTGATTTTAAGCACCTTGATGTTTTTGTGTAATCAAGTTTCATCGAAATGCACAAAATGGTTTAAAACGTCTGCAAATGCGATTTGAAGCTATTTTGTGCACTTTGATGTTTTTTGTAATCCAGTTTCATCGAAATGTACAAAATTGTCTAAAACGTCTCTAAATGCGATTTGAAGCTATTTTGTGCACTTTGTCGTTTTTATGTGAAAAGTTTCATCGAAATGCTCAAAATGGTCTAAAACGTCTACAAATGCGATTTGAAGCTATTTTGTGCACTTTGATGTTTTTGTGTGAAAAGTTTCATCGAAATGCACAAAATGGTCTAAAACGGTTTCAAATGTGATTTTAAGCACTTTGATATTTTTGTGTAATCAAGTTTTTTCGAAATGCACAAAATGGTCTAAAACGTCTCCAATTGCGATTTGAAGTTATTTTGTGCACTTTGATGTTTTGTGTGAAAAGTTTTATCGAAATGCTCAAAATGGTCTAAAACGGTTTCAAATGTGATTTTAAGCACTTTGATATTTTTGTGTAATCAAGTTTCATCGAAATGCACAAAATGGTTTAAAACGTCTGCAAATGCGATTTGAAGCTATTTTGTGCACTTTGATGTTTTTGTGTGAAAAGTTTCATCGAAATGCACAAAATTGTCTAAAACGTTTCCAAATACGATATTAAGCTATTGTATGCACTTTGATGTTTTTGAGTGAAAAGTTTTTCGAAATGCACAAAATGGTCTAAAACGTCTCCAAATGCGATTTGGAGCTATTTTGTGCACTTTGATGTTTTGTGTAAAAAGTTTGCTATTTTGTGCACTTTAATGTTTTGTGTGAAAAGTTTTATCGAAATGCTCAAAATTGTCTAAAACGGTTTCAAATGTGATTTTAAGCACTTTGATATTTTTGTGTAATCAAGTTTTTTCGAAATGCACAACATGGTCTAAAACGTCTCCAAATGCGATTTGAAGCTATTTTGTGCACTTTGATGTTTTTGTGTGAAAAGTTTCATCGAAATGCACAAAATGGTCTAAAACGTCTCTAAATGCGATTTAAAGCTATTTTGTGCACTTTGTCGTTTTTGTGTGAAAAGTTTCATCGAAATGCTCAAAATGGTTTAAAACGTCTGCAAATGCGATTTGAAGCTATTTTGTGCACTTTGATGTTTTGTGTAATCCAGTTTCATCGAAATGTAAAAAATTGTCTAAAACGTCTCTAAATGCGATTTGAAGCTATTTTGTGCACTTTGTCGTTTTTGTGTGAAAAGTTTCATCGAAATGCTCAAAATTGTCTAAAACGTCTCCAAATGCGATTTGAAGCTATTTTGTGCACTTTAATGTTTTGTGTGAAAAGTTTTATCGAAATGCTCAAAATGGTCTAAAACGGTTTCAAATGTGATTTTAAGCACCTTGATGTTTTTGTGTAATCAAGTTTCATCGAAATGCACAAAATGGTTTAAAACGTCTGCAAATGCGATTTGAAGCTATTTTGTGCACTTTGATGTTTTTTGTAATCCAGTTTCATCGAAATGTACAAAATTGTCTAAAACGTCTCTAAATGCGATTTGAAGCTATTTTGTGCACTTTGTCGTTTTTATGTGAAAAGTTTCATCGAAATGCTCAAAATGGTCTAAAACGTCTACAAATGCGATTTGAAGCTATTTTGTGCACTTTGATGTTTTTGTGTGAAAAGTTTCATCGAAATGCACAAAATGGTCTAAAACGGTTTCAATTGCGATTTGAAGTTATTTTGTGCACTTTGATGTTTTGTGTGAAAAGTTTTATCGAAATGCTCAAAATGGTCTAAAACGGTTTCAAATGTGATTTTAAGCACTTTGATATTTTTGTGTAATCAAGTTTCATCGAAATGCACAAAATGGTCTAAAACGTCTGCAAATGCGATTTAAAGCTATTTTGTGCACTTTAATGTTTTGTGTGAAAAGTTTTATCGAAATTCTCAAAATGGTCTAAAACGGTTTCAAATGTGATTTTAAGCACTTTGATGTTTTTGTGTAATCAAGTTTCATCGAAATGCACAAAATGGTTTAAAACGTCTGCAAATGGGATTTGAAGCTATTTTGTGCACTTTGATGTTTTGTGTAATCCAGTTTCATCGAAATGTACAAAATTGTCTAAAACCTCTCAAAATGCGATTTGAAGCTATTTTGTGCACTTTGATGTTTTTGTGTGAAAAGTTTCATCGAAATGCACAAAATTGTCTAAAACGTCTCTAAATGCGATTTGAAGCTATTTTGTGCACTTTGTCGTTTTTGTGTGAAAAGTTTTTTCGAAATGCACAAAATGGTCTAAAACGTCTCCAAATGCGATTTGAAGCAATTTTGTGCACTTTGATGTTTTGTGTAATCCAGTTTCATCGAAATGTACAAAATTGTCTAAAACGTCTCTAAATGCGATTTGAAGCTATTTTGTGCACTTTGTCGTTTTTGTGTGAAAAGTTTTTTCGAAATGCACAAAATGGTCTAAAACGTCTCCAATTGCGATTTGAAGTTATTTTGTGCACTTTGATGTTTTGTGTGAAAAGTTTTATCGAAATGCTCAAAATTGTCTAAAACGGTTTCAAATGTGATTTTAAGCACTTTGATATTTTTGTGTAATCAAGTTTCATCGAAATGCACAAAATGTTCTAAAACGTCTGCAAATGCGATTTGAAGCTATTTTGTGCACTTTGTCGTTTTTGTGTGAAAAGTTTTTTCGAAATGCACAAAATGGTCTAAAACGTCTCCAAATGCGATTTGAAGCAATTTTGTGCACTTTGATGTTTTGTGTAATCCAGTTTCATCGAAATGTACAAAATTGTCTAAAACGTCTCTAAATGCGATTTGAAGCTATTTTGTGCACTTTGTCGTTTTTGTGTGAAAAGTTTTTTCGAAATGCACAAAATGGTCTAAAACGTCTCCAATTGCGATTTGAAGTTATTTTGTGCACTTTGATGTTTTGTGTGAAAAGTTTTATCGAAATGCTCAAAATTGTCTAAAACGGTTTCAAATGTGATTTTAAGCACTTTGATATTTTTGTGTAATCAAGTTTCATCGAAATGCACAAAATGGTATAAAACGTCTGCAAATGCGATTTAAAGCTATTTTGTGCACTTTAATGTTTTGTGTGAAAAGTTTTATCGAAATTCTCAAAATGGTCTAAAACGGTTTCAAATGTGATTTTAAGCACTTTGATGTTTTTGTGTAATCAAGTTTCATCAAAATGCACAAAATGGTTTAAAACGTCTGCAAATGCGATTTGAAGCTATTTTGTGCACTTTGATGTTTTGTGTAATCCAGTTTCATCGAAATGTACAAAATTGTCTAAAACGTCTCTAAATGCGATTTGAAGCTATTTTGTGCACTTTGTCGTTTTTGTGTGAAAAGTTTCATCGAAATGCTCAAAATGGTCTAAAACGTCTCCAAAAGCGATTTGAAGCTATTTTGTGCACTTTGATGTTTTTGTGTGAAAAGTTTCATCGAAATGCACAAAATGGTCTTAAACGGTTTCAAATGTGATTTTAAGCACTTTGATATTTTTGTGTAATCAAGTTTTTTCGAAATGCACAAAATGGTCTAAAACGTCTCCAAATGCGATTTAAAGCTATTTTGTGCACTTTAATGTTTTGTGTGAAAAGTTTTATCGAAATGCTCAAAATGGTCTAAAACGGTTTCAAATGTGATTTTAAGCACCTTGATGTTTTTGTGTAATCAAGTTTCATCGAAATGCACAAAATGGTTTAAAACGTCTGCAAATGCGATTTGAAGCTATTTTGTGCACTTTGATGTTTTTTGTAATCCAGTTTCATCGAAATGTACAAAATTGTCTAAAACGTCTCTAAATGCGATTTGAAGCTATTTTGTGCACTTTGTCGTTTTTATGTGAAAAGTTTCATCGAAATGCTCAAAATGGTCTAAAACGTCTACAAATGCGATTTGAAGCTATTTTGTGCACTTTGATGTTTTTGTGTGAAAAGTTTCATCGAAATGCACAAAATGGTCTAAAACGGTTTCAAATGTGATTTTAAGCACTTTGATATTTTTGTGTAATCAAGTTTTTTCGAAATGCACAAAATGGTCTAAAACGTCTCCAATTGCGATTTGAAGTTATTTTGTGCACTTTGATGTTTTGTGTGAAAAGTTTTATCGAAATGCTCAAAATGGTCTAAAACGGTTTCAAATGTGATTTTAAGCACTTTGATATTTTTGTGTAATCAAGTTTCATCGAAATGCACAAAATGGTTTAAAACGTCTGCAAATGCGATTTGAAGCTATTTTGTGCACTTTGATGTTTTTGTGTGAAAAGTTTCATCGAAATGCACAAAATTGTCTAAAACGTTTCCAAATACGATATTAAGCTATTGTATGCACTTTGATGTTTTTGAGTGAAAAGTTTTTCGAAATGCACAAAATGGTCTAAAACGTCTCCAAATGCGATTTGGAGCTATTTTGTGCACTTTGATGTTTTGTGTAAAAAGTTTGCTATTTTGTGCACTTTAATGTTTTGTGTGAAAAGTTTTATCGAAATGCTCAAAATTGTCTAAAACGGTTTCAAATGTGATTTTAAGCACTTTGATATTTTTGTGTAATCAAGTTTTTTCGAAATGCACAACATGGTCTAAAACGTCTCCAAATGCGATTTGAAGCTATTTTGTGCACTTTGATGTTTTTGTGTGAAAAGTTTCATCGAAATGCACAAAATGGTCTAAAACGTCTCTAAATGCGATTTAAAGCTATTTTGTGCACTTTGTCGTTTTTGTGTGAAAAGTTTCATCGAAATGCTCAAAATGGTTTAAAACGTCTGCAAATGCGATTTGAAGCTATTTTGTGCACTTTGATGTTTTGTGTAATCCAGTTTCATCGAAATGTAAAAAATTGTCTAAAACGTCTCTAAATGCGATTTGAAGCTATTTTGTGCACTTTGTCGTTTTTGTGTGAAAAGTTTCATCGAAATGCTCAAAATTGTCTAAAACGTCTCCAAATGCGATTTGAAGCTATTTTGTGCACTTTAATGTTTTGTGTGAAAAGTTTTATCGAAATGCTCAAAATGGTCTAAAACGGTTTCAAATGTGATTTTAAGCACCTTGATGTTTTTGTGTAATCAAGTTTCATCGAAATGCACAAAATGGTTTAAAACGTCTGCAAATGCGATTTGAAGCTATTTTGTGCACTTTGATGTTTTTTGTAATCCAGTTTCATCGAAATGTACAAAATTGTCTAAAACGTCTCTAAATGCGATTTGAAGCTATTTTGTGCACTTTGTCGTTTTTATGTGAAAAGTTTCATCGAAATGCTCAAAATGGTCTAAAACGTCTACAAATGCGATTTGAAGCTATTTTGTGCACTTTGATGTTTTTGTGTGAAAAGTTTCATCGAAATGCACAAAATGGTCTAAAACGGTTTCAATTGCGATTTGAAGTTATTTTGTGCACTTTGATGTTTTGTGTGAAAAGTTTTATCGAAATGCTCAAAATGGTCTAAAACGGTTTCAAATGTGATTTTAAGCACTTTGATATTTTTGTGTAATCAAGTTTCATCGAAATGCACAAAATGGTCTAAAACGTCTGCAAATGCGATTTAAAGCTATTTTGTGCACTTTAATGTTTTGTGTGAAAAGTTTTATCGAAATTCTCAAAATGGTCTAAAACGGTTTCAAATGTGATTTTAAGCACTTTGATGTTTTTGTGTAATCAAGTTTCATCGAAATGCACAAAATGGTTTAAAACGTCTGCAAATGGGATTTGAAGCTATTTTGTGCACTTTGATGTTTTGTGTAATCCAGTTTCATCGAAATGTACAAAATTGTCTAAAACCTCTCAAAATGCGATTTGAAGCTATTTTGTGCACTTTGATGTTTTTGTGTGAAAAGTTTCATCGAAATGCACAAAATTGTCTAAAACGTCTCTAAATGCGATTTGAAGCTATTTTGTGCACTTTGTCGTTTTTGTGTGAAAAGTTTTTTCGAAATGCACAAAATGGTCTAAAACGTCTCCAAATGCGATTTGAAGCAATTTTGTGCACTTTGATGTTTTGTGTAATCCAGTTTCATCGAAATGTACAAAATTGTCTAAAACGTCTCTAAATGCGATTTGAAGCTATTTTGTGCACTTTGTCGTTTTTGTGTGAAAAGTTTTTTCGAAATGCACAAAATGGTCTAAAACGTCTCCAATTGCGATTTGAAGTTATTTTGTGCACTTTGATGTTTTGTGTGAAAAGTTTTATCGAAATGCTCAAAATTGTCTAAAACGGTTTCAAATGTGATTTTAAGCACTTTGATATTTTTGTGTAATCAAGTTTCATCGAAATGCACAAAATGGTATAAAACGTCTGCAAATGCGATTTAAAGCTATTTTGTGCACTTTAATGTTTTGTGTGAAAAGTTTTATCGAAATTCTCAAAATGGTCTAAAACGGTTTCAAATGTGATTTTAAGCACTTTGATGTTTTTGTGTAATCAAGTTTCATCAAAATGCACAAAATGGTTTAAAACGTCTGCAAATGCGATTTGAAGCTATTTTGTGCACTTTGATGTTTTTTTGTGAAAAGTTTCATCGAAATGCACAAAATTGTCTAAAACGTCTCCAAATACGATATTAAGCTATTGTATGCACTTTGATGTTTTTGAGTGAAAAGTTTTTTCGAAATGCACAAAATGTTCTAAAACGTCTCCAAATGCGATTTGGAGCTCTTTTGTGCACTTTAATTTTTTTTGTGTAAAAAGTTTGCTATTTTGTGCACTTTTAATGTTTTGTGTGAAAAGTTTTATCGAAATGCTCAAAATTGTCTAAAACGGTTTCAAATGTGATTTTAAGCACTTTGATATTTTTGTGTAATCAAGTTTTTTCGAAATGCACAACATGGTCTAAAACGTCTCCAAATGCGATTTGAAGCTATTTTGTGCACTTTGATGTTTTTGTGTGAAAAGTTTCATCGAAATGCACAAAATGGTCTAAAACGTCTCTAAATGCGATTTGAAGCTATTTTGTGCACTTTGATGTTTTTGTGTGAAAAGTTTCATCGAAATGCACAAAATGGTCTAAAACGTCTCTAAATGCGATTTGAAGATATTTTGTGCACTTTGTCGTTTTTGTGTGAAAAGTTTTTTCGAAATGCACAAAATGGTCTAAAACGTCTCCAAATGCGATTTGAAGCAATTTTGTGCACTTTGATGTTTTGTGTAATCCAGTTTCATCGAAATGAACAAAATTATCTAAAACGTCTCTAAATGCGATTTGAAGCTATTTTGTGCACTTTGTCATTTTTGTGTGAAAAGTTTCATCGAAATGCACAAAATGGTCTAAAACGTCTCCAATTGCGATTTGAAGCTATTTTGTGCACTTTGATGTTTTTTTGTGAAAAGTTTCATCGAAATGCACAAAATGGTCTAAAACGTCTCTAAATGCGATTTGAAGCTATTTTGTGCACTTTGTCGTTTTTGTGTGAAAAGTTTCATCGAAATGCATTTCGATGTAACTTGATTACACAAAAATATCAAAGTGCTTAAAATCACATTTGAAACCGTTTTAGACCATTTTGAGCATTTCGATAAAACTTTTCACACAAAACATCAAAGTGCACAAAATAACTTCAAATCGCAATTGGAGACGTTTTAGACCATTTTGTGCATTTCGATGAAACTTTTCACACAAAAACGACAAAGTGCACAAAATAGCTTCAAATCGCATTTAGAGACGTTTTAGACAATTTTGTACATTTCGATGAAACTGGATTACACAAAACATCAAAGTGCACAAAATTGCTTCAAATCGCATTTGGAGACGTTTTAGACCATTTTGTGCATTTCGAAAAAACTTTTCACACAAAAACGACAAAGTGCACAAAATAGCTTCAAATCGCATTTGCAGACGTTTTAGAACATTTTGTGCATTTCGATGAAACTTTTCACACAAAAACATCAAAGTGCACAAAATTGCTTCAAATCGCATTTGGAGACGTTTTAGACCATTTTGAGCAATTCGATGAAACTTTTCACACAAAAACGACAAAGTGCACAAAATAGCTTCAAATCGCATTTAGAGACGTTTTAGACAATTTTGTGCCTTTCGATGAAACTTTTCACAAAAAAACATCAAAGTGCACAAAATAGCTTCAAATCGCATTTGCAGACGTTTTAGACCATTTTGTGCATTTCGATGAAACTTTTCACACAAAAACATCAAAGTGCACAAAATTGCTTCAAATCGCATTTAGAGACGTTTTAGACCATTTTGTGCATTTCGATGAAACTTTTCACACAAAAACATCAAAGTGCACAAAATAGCTTCAAATCGCATTTGCAGACGTTTTAGACCATTTTGTGCATTTCGATGAAACTTTTCACACAAAAACGACAAAGTGCACAAAATATCTTCAAATCGCATTTGGAGACGTTTTAGACCATTTTGAGCATTTCGATGAAACTTTTCACACAAAAACGACAAAGTGCACAAAATAGCTTCAAATCGCATTTAGAGACGTTTTAGACCATTTTGTGCATTTCGATGAAACTTTTCACAAAAAAACATCAAAGTGCACTAAATAGCTTCAAATCGCATTTAGAGACGTTTTAGACCATTTTGTGCATTTCGATGAAACTTTTCAGAAAAAAACATCAAAGTGCACAAAATAGCTTCAAATCGCATTTGGAGACGTTTTAGACCATTTTGAGCATTTCGATGAAACTTTTCACACAAAAACGACAAAGTGCACAAAATAGCTTCAAATCGCATTTAGAGACGTTTTAGACCATTTTGTGCATTTCGATGAAACTTTTCACACAAAAACATCAAAGTGCACAAAATAGCTTCAAATCGCATTTAGAGACGTTTTAGACCATTTTGTGTATTTCGATGAAACTTTTCACACAAAAACATCAAAGTGCACAAAATAGCTTCAAATCGCATTTGGAGACGTTTTAGACCATGTTGTGCATTTTGAAAAAACTTGATTACACAAAAATATCAAAGTGCTTAAAATCACATTTGAAACCGTTTTAGACAATTTTGAGCATTTCGATAAAACTTTTCACACAAAACATTAAAGTGCACAAAATAGCAAACTTTTTACACAAAACATCAAAGTGCACAAAAGAGCTCCAAATCGCATTGGGAGACGTTTTAGACCATTTTGTGCATTTCAAAAAAACTTTTCACTCAAAAACATCAAAGTGCATACAATAGCTTAATATCGTATTTGGAGACGTTTTAGACAATTTTGTGCATTTCGATGAAACTTTTCACACAAAAACATCAAAGTGCACAAAATAGCTTCAAATCGCATTTGCAGACGTTTTAAACCATTTTGTGCATTTCGATGAAACTTGATTACACAAAACATCAAAGTGCTTAAAATCACATTTGAAACCGTTTTAGACCATTTTGAGAATTTCGATAAAACTTTACACACAAAAACATCAAAGTGCACAAAATAGCTTCAAATCGCATTTAGAGACGTTTTAGACCATTTTGTGTATTTCGATGAAACTTTTCACACAAAAACATCAAAGTGCACAAAATAGCTTCAAATCGCATTTGGAGACGTTTTAGACCATGTTGTGCATTTCGAAAAAACTTGATTACACAAAAATATCAAAGTGCTTAAAATCACATTTGAAACCGTTTTAGACAATTTTGAGCATTTCGATAAAACTTTTCACACAAAACATTAAAGTGCACAAAATAGCAAACTTTTTACACAAAACATCAAAGTGCACAAAAGAGCTCCAAATCGCATTGGGAGACGTTTTAGACCATTTTGTGCATTTCGAAAAAACTTTTCACTCAAAAACATCAAAGTGCATACAAGAGCTTAATATCGTATTTGGAGACGTTTTAGACAATTTTGTGCATTTCGATGAAACTTTTCACACAAAAACATCAAAGTGCACAAAATAGCTTCAAATCGCATTTGCAGACGTTTTAAACCATTTTGTGCATTTCGATGAAACTTGATTACACAAAAACATCAAAGTGCTTAAAATCTCATTTGAAACCGTTTTAGACCATTTTGAGAATTTCGATAAAACTTTTCACACAAAACATTAAAGTGCACAAAATAGCTTTAAATCGCATTTGCAGACGTTTTAGACCATTTTGTGCATTTCGATGAAACTTGATTACACAAAAATATCAAAGTGCTTAAAATCACATTTGAAACCGTTTTAGACCATTTTGAGCATTTCGATAAAACTTTTCACACAAAACATCAAAGTGCACAAAATAACTTCAAATCGCAATTGGAGACGTTTTAGACCATTTTGTGCATTTCGAAAAAACTTTTCACACAAAAACGACAAAGTGCACAAAATAGCTTCAAATCGCATTTGCAGACGTTTTAGACCATTTTGTGCATTTCGATGAAACTTTTCACACAAAAACATCAAAGTGCACAAAATTGCTTCAAATCGCATTTGGAGACGTTTTAGACCATTTTGAGCATTTCGATGAAACTTTTCACACAAAAACGACAAAGTGCACAAAATAGCTTCAAATCGCATTTAGAGACGTTTTAGACAATTTTGTGCATTTCGATGAAACTTTTCACAAAAAAACATCAAAGTGCACAAAATAGCTTCAAATCGCATTTAGAGACGTTTTAGACCATTTTGTGCATTTCGATGAAACTTTTCACAAAAAAACATCAAAGTGCACAAAATAGCTTCAAATCGCATTTAGAGACGTTTTAGACCATTTTGTGCATTTCGATGAAACTTTTCACACAAAAACATCAAAGTGCACAAAATAGCTTCAAATCGCATTTAGAGACGTTTTAGACCATTTTGTGCATTTCGATGAAACTTTTCACAAAAAAACATCAAAGTGCACAAAATAGCTTCAAATCGCATTTGGAGACGTTTTAGACCATTTTGAGCATTTCGATGAAACTTGATTACACAAAAATATCAAAGTGCTTAAAATCACATTTGAAACCGTTTTAGACCATTTTGAGCATTTCGATAAAACTTTTCACACAAAACATCAAAGTGCACAAAATAGCTTCAAATCGCATTTGGAGACGTTTTAGACCATGTTGTGCATTTCGAAAAAACTTGATTACACAAAAATATCAAAGTGCTTAAAATCACATTTGAAACCGTTTTAGACAATTTTGAGCATTTCGAAAAAACTTTTCACACAAAACATTAAAGTGCACAAAATAGCAAACTTTTTACACAAAACATCAAAGTGCACAAAAGAGCTCCAAATCGCATTGGGAGACGTTTTAGAACATTTTGTGCATTTCGATGAAACTTTTCACACAAAAACATCAAAGTGCACAAAATTGCTTCAAATCGCATTTGGAGACGTTTTAGACCATTTTGAGCAATTCGATGAAACTTTTCACACAAAAACGACAAAGTGCACAAAATAGCTTCAAATCGCATTTAGAGACGTTTTAGACAATTTTGTGCCTTTCGATGAAACTTTTCACACAAAACATCAAAGTGCACAAAATAGCTTCAAATCGCATTTGGAGACGTTTTAGACCATGTTGTGCATTTCGAAAAAACTTGATTACACAAAAATATCAAAGTGCTTAAAATCACATTTGAAACCGTTTTAGACAATTTTGAGCATTTCGAAAAAACTTTTCACACAAAACATTAAAGTGCACAAAATAGCAAACTTTTTACACAAAACATCAAAGTGCACAAAAGAGCTCCAAATCGCATTGGGAGACGTTTTAGAACATTTTGTGCATTTCGATGAAACTTTTCACACAAAAACATCAAAGTGCACAAAATTGCTTCAAATCGCATTTGGAGACGTTTTAGACCATTTTGAGCAATTCGATGAAACTTTTCACACAAAAACGACAAAGTGCACAAAATAGCTTCAAATCGCATTTAGAGACGTTTTAGACAATTTTGTGCCTTTCGATGAAACTTTTCACAAAAAAACATCAAAGTGCACAAAATAGCTTCAAATCGCATTTGCAGACGTTTTAGACCATTTTGTGCATTTCGATGAAACTTTTCACACAAAAACATCAAAGTGCACAAAATTGCTTCAAATCGCATTTAGAGACGTTTTAGACCATTTTGTGCATTTCGATGAAACTTTTCACACAAAAACATCAAAGTGCACAAAATAGCTTCAAATCGCATTTGCAGACGTTTTAGACCATTTTGTGCATTTCGATGAAACTTTTCACACAAAAACGACAAAGTGCACAAAATATCTTCAAATCGCATTTGGAGACGTTTTAGACCATTTTGAGCATTTCGATGAAACTTTTCACACAAAAACGACAAAGTGCACAAAATAGCTTCAAATCGCATTTAGAGACGTTTTAGACCATTTTGTGCATTTCGATGAAACTTTTCACAAAAAAACATCAAAGTGCACTAAATAGCTTCAAATCGCATTTAGAGACGTTTTAGACCATTTTGTGCATTTCGATGAAACTTTTCAGAAAAAAACATCAAAGTGCACAAAATAGCTTCAAATCGCATTTGGAGACGTTTTAGACCATTTTGAGCATTTCGATGAAACTTTTCACACAAAAACGACAAAGTGCACAAAATAGCTTCAAATCGCATTTAGAGACGTTTTAGACCATTTTGTGCATTTCGATGAAACTTTTCACACAAAAACATCAAAGTGCACAAAATAGCTTCAAATCGCATTTAGAGACGTTTTAGACCATTTTGTGTATTTCGATGAAACTTTTCACACAAAAACATCAAAGTGCACAAAATAGCTTCAAATCGCATTTGGAGACGTTTTAGACCATGTTGTGCATTTCGAAAAAACTTGATTACACAAAAATATCAAAGTGCTTAAAATCACATTTGAAACCGTTTTAGACAATTTTGAGCATTTCGATAAAACTTTTCACACAAAACATTAAAGTGCACAAAATAGCAAACTTTTTACACAAAACATCAAAGTGCACAAAAGAGCTCCAAATCGCATTGGGAGACGTTTTAGACCATTTTGTGCATTTCGAAAAAACTTTTCACTCAAAAACATCAAAGTGCATACAATAGCTTAATATCGTATTTGGAGACGTTTTAGACAATTTTGTGCATTTCGATGAAACTTTTCACACAAAAACATCAAAGTGCACAAAATAGCTTCAAATCGCATTTGCAGACGTTTTAAACCATTTTGTGCATTTCGATGAAACTTGATTACACAAAACATCAAAGTGCTTAAAATCACATTTGAAACCGTTTTAGACCATTTTGAGAATTTCGATAAAACTTTACACACAAAAACATCAAAGTGCACAAAATAGCTTCAAATCGCATTTAGAGACGTTTTAGACCATTTTGTGTATTTCGATGAAACTTTTCACACAAAAACATCAAAGTGCACAAAATAGCTTCAAATCGCATTTGGAGACGTTTTAGACCATGTTGTGCATTTCGAAAAAACTTGATTACACAAAAATATCGAAGTGCTTAAAATCACATTTGAAACCGTTTTAGACAATTTTGAGCATTTCGATAAAACTTTTCACACAAAACATTAAAGTGCACAAAATAGCAAACTTTTTACACAAAACATCAAAGTGCACAAAAGAGCTCCAAATCGCATTGGGAGACGTTTTAGACCATTTTGTGCATTTCGAAAAAACTTTTCACTCAAAAACATCAAAGTGCATACAAGAGCTTAATATCGTATTTGGAGACGTTTTAGACAATTTTGTGCATTTCGATGAAACTTTTCACACAAAAACATCAAAGTGCACAAAATAGCTTCAAATCGCATTTGCAGACGTTTTAAACCATTTTGTGCATTTCGATGAAACTTGATTACACAAAAACATCAAAGTGCTTAAAATCTCATTTGAAACCGTTTTAGACCATTTTGAGAATTTCGATAAAACTTTTCACACAAAACATTAAAGTGCACAAAATAGCTTTAAATCGCATTTGCAGACGTTTTAGACCATTTTGTGCATTTTGATGAAACTTGATTACACAAAAATATGAAAGTGCTTAAAATCACATTTGAAACCGTTTTAGACCATTTTGAGCATTTCGATAAAACTTTTCACACAAAACATCAAAGTGCACAAAATAACTTCAAATCGCAATTGGAGACGTTTTAGACCATTTTGTGCATTTCGAAAAAACTTTTCACACAAAAACGACAAAGTGCACAAAATAGCTTCAAATCGCATTTTCAGACGTTTTAGACCATTTTGTGCATTTCGATGAAACTTTTCACACAAAAATATCAAAGTGCACAAAATTGCTTCAAATCGCATTTGGAGACGTTTTAGACCATTTTGAGCATTTCGATGAAACTTTTCACACAAAAACGACAAAGTGCACAAAATAGCTTCAAATCGCATTTAGAGACGTTTTAGACAATTTTGTGCATTTCGATGAAACTTTTCACAAAAAAACATCAAAGTGCACAAAATAGCTTCAAATCGCATTTAGAGACGTTTTAGACCATTTTGTGCATTTCGATGAAACTTTTCACAAAAAAACATCAAAGTGCACAAAATAGCTTCAAATCGCATTTAGAGACGTTTTAGACCATTTTGTGCATTTCGATGAAACTTTTCACACAAAAACATCAAAGTGCACAAAATAGCTTCAAATCGCATTTAGAGACGTTTTAGACCATTTTGTGCATTTCGATGAAACTTTTCACAAAAAAACATCAAAGTGCACAAAATAGCTTCAAATCGCATTTGGAGACGTTTTAGACCATTTTGAGCATTTCGATGAAACTTGATTACACAAAAATATCAAAGTGCTTAAAATCACATTTGAAACCGTTTTAGACCATTTTGAGCATTTCGATAAAACTTTTCACACAAAACATCAAAGTGCACAAAATAACTTCAAATCGCATTTGGAGACGTTTTAGACCATTTTGTGCATTTCGAATAAACTTTTCACACAAAAACATCAAAGTGCACAAAATAGCTTCAAATCGCATTTGGAGACGTTTTAGACCATGTTGTGCATTTCGAAAAAACTTGATTACACAAAAATATCAAAGTGCTTAAAATCACATTTGAAACCGTTTTAGACAATTTTGAGCATTTCGATAAAACTTTTCACACAAAACATTAAAGTGCACAAAATAGAAAACTTTTTACACAAAACATCAAAGTGCACAAAAGAGCTCCAAATCGCATTTGGAGACGTTTTAGACCATTTTGTTCATTTCGAAAAAACTTTTCACTCAAAAACATCAAAGTGCATACAATAGCTTAATATCGTATTTGGAGACGTTTTAGACAATTTTGTGCATTTCGATGAAACTTTTCACACAAAAACATCAAAGTGCACAAAATAGCTTCAAATCGCATTTGCAGACGTTTTAAACCATTTAGTGCATTTCGATGAAACTTGATTACACAAAAACATCAAAGTGCTTAAAATCACATTTGAAACCGTTTTAGACCATTTTGAGAATTTCTATAAAACTTTTCACACAAAACATTAAAG
Source organism: Antedon mediterranea (assembly GCF_964355755.1). NCBI lineage: Eukaryota > Metazoa > Echinodermata > Crinoidea > Comatulida > Antedonidae > Antedon > Antedon mediterranea. Next base: position 253,382 of record NW_027306095.1, read on the forward strand.
TGCACAAAATAGCTTTAAATCGCATTTGCAGACGTTTTAGACCATTTTGTGCATTTCGATGAAACTTGATTACACAAAAATATCAAAGTGCTTAAAATCACATTTGAAACCGTTTAGACCATTTTGAGCATTTCGATAAAACTTTTCACACAAAACATCAAAGTGCACAAAATAACTTCAAATCGCAATTGGAGACGTTTTAGACCATTTTGTGCATTTCGATGAAACTTTTCACACAAAAACGACAAAGTGCACAAAATAGCTTCAAATCGCATTTAGAGACGTTTTAGACAATTTTATACATTTCGATGAAACTGGATTACACAAAACATCAAAGTGCACAAAATTGCTTCAAATCGCATTTGGAGACGTTTTAGACCATTTTGTGCATTTCGAAAAAACTTTTCACACAAAAACGACAAAGTGCACAAAATAGCTTCAAATTGCATTTGCAGACGTTTTAGACCATTTTGTGCATTTCGATGAAACTTTTCACACAAAAACATCAAAGTGCACAAAATTGCTTCAAATCGCATTTGGAGACGTTTTAGACCATTTTGAGCATTTCGATGAAACTTTTCACACAAAAACGACAAAGTTCACAAAATAGCTTCAAATCGCATTTAGAGACGTTTTAGACAATTTTGTGCCTTTCGATGAAACTTTTCACAAAAAAACATCAAAGTGCACAAAATAGCTTCAAATCGCATTTAGAGACGTTTTAGACCATTTTGTGCATTTCGATGAAACTTTTCACACAAAAACATCAAAGTGCACAAAATAGCTTCAAATCGCATTTAGAGACGTTTTAGACCATTTTGTGCATTTCGATGAAACTTTTCAGAAAAAAACATCAAAGTGCACAAAATAGCTTCAAATCGCATTTGGAGACGTTTTAGACCATTTTGAGCATTTCGATGAACCTTTTCACACAAAAACGACAAAGTGCACAAAATAGCTTCAAATCGCATTTAGAGACGTTTTAGACCATTTTGTGCATTTCGATGAAACTTTTCACACAAAAACATCAAAGTGCACAAAATAGCTTCAAATCGCATTTAGAGACGTTTTAGACCATTTTGTGCATTTCGATGAAACTTTTCACACAAAACATTAAACTTTGATGTTTTTTTGTGAAAAGTTTCAACAAAATGCACAAAATGGTCTAAAACGTCTCTAAATGCGATTTGAAGCTATTTTGTGCACTTTGATGTTTTTTTGTGAAAAGTTTCATCGAAATGCACAAAATGGTCTAAAACGTCTCTAAATGCGATTTGAAGCTATTTTGTGCACTTTGTCGTTTTTGTGTGAAAAGTTTCATCGAAATGCTCAAAATGGTCTAAAACGTCTCCAAATGCGATTTGAAGCAATTTTGTGCAATTTGATGTTTTTGTGTGAAAAGTTTCATCGAAATGCACAAAATGGTCTAAAACGTCTCCAAATGCGATTTGAAGCTATTTTGTGCACTTTGATGTTTTTTTGTGAAAAGTTTCATCGAAATGCACAAAATTGTCTAAAACGTCTCTAAATCCGATTTGAAGCTATTTTGTGCACTTTGTCGTTTTTGTGTGAAAAGTTTCATCGAAATGCTCAAAATGGTCTAAAACGTCTCCAAATGCGATTTGAAGCAATTTTGTGCACTTTGATGTTTTTGTGTGAAAAGTTTCATCGAAATGCACAAAATGGTCTAAAACGTCTGCAAAAGCGATTTGAAGCTATTTTGTGCACTTTGTCGTTTTTGTGTGAAAAGTTTTTTCGAAATGCACAAAATGGTCTAAAACGTCTCCAATTGCGATTTGAAGTTATTTTGTGCACTTTGGTGTTTTGTGTGAAAAGTTTTATCGAAATGCTCAAAATTGTCTAAAACGGTTTCAAATGTGATTTTAAGCACTTTGATATTTTTGTGTAATCAAGTTTCATCGAAATGCACAAAATGGTCTAAAACGTCTGCAAATGCGATTTAAAGCTATTTTGTGCACTTTAATGTTTTGTGTGAAAAGTTTTATCGAAATTCTCAAAATGGTCTAAAACGGTTTCAAATGTGATTTTAAGCACTTTGAGGTTTTTGTGTAATCAAGTTTCATCGAAATGCACAAAATGGTTTAAAACGTCTGCAAATGCGATTTGAAGCTATTTTGTGCACTTTGATGTTTTTGTGTGAAAAGTTTCATCGAAATGCACAAATTTGTCTAAAACGTCTCCAAATACGATATTAAGCTATTGTATGCACTTTGATGTTTTTGAGTGAAAAGTTTTTTCGAAATGCACAAAATGGTCTAAAACGTCTCCCAATGCGATTTGGAGCTCTTTTGTGCACTTTGATGTTTTGTGTAAAAAGTTTGCTATTTTGTGCACTTTAATGTTTTGTGTGAAAAGTTTTATCGAAATGCTCAAAATTGTCTAAAACGGTTTCAAATGTGATTTTAAGCACTTTGATATTTTTGTGTAATCAAGTTTTTTCGAAATGCACAACATGGTCTAAAACGTCTCCAAATGCGATTTAAAGCTATTTTGTGCACTTTGATGTTTTTGTGTGAAAAGTTTCATCGAAATACACAAAATGGTCTAAAACGTCTCTAAATGCGATTTGAAGCTATTTTGTACACTTTGATGTTTTTGTGTGTAAAGTTTTATCGAAATTCTCAAAATGGTCTAAAACAGTTTCAAATGTGATTTTAAGCACTTTGATGTTTTTGTGTAATCAAGTTTCATCGAAATGCACAAAATGGTTTAAAACGTCTGCAAATGCGATTTGAAGCTATTTTGTGCACTTTGATGTTTTTGTGTGAAAAGTTTCATCGAAATGCACAAAATTGTCTAAAACGTCTCCAAATACGATATTAAGCTATTGTATGCACTTTGATGTTTTTGAGTGAAAAGTTTTTTCGAAATGCACAAAATGGTCTAAAACGTCTCCCAATGCGATTTGGAGCTCTTTTGTGCACTTTGATGTTTTGTGTAAAAAGTTTGCTATTTTGTGCACTTTAATGTTTTGTGTGAAAAGTTTTATCGAAATGCTCAAAATTGTCTAAAACGGTTTCAAATGTGATTTTAAGCACTTTGATATTTTTGTGTAATCAAGTTTTTTCGAAATGCACAACATGGTCTAAAACGTCTCCAAATGCGATTTGAAGCTATTTTGTGCACTTTGATGTTTTTGTGTGAAAAGTTTCATCGAAATACACAAAATGGTCTAAAACGTCTCTAAATGCGATTTGAAGCTATTTTTTGCACTTTGATGTTTTTGTGTGAAAAGTTTCATCGAAATGCACAAAATGGTCTAAAACGTCTCTAAATGCGATTTCAAGCTATTTTGTGCACTTTGATGTTTTTGTGTGAAAAGTTTCATCGAAATGCACAAAATTGTCTTAAACGTCTCCAAATACGATATTAAGCTATTGTATGCACTTTGTTGTTTTTGAGTGAAAAGTTTTTTCGAAATGCACAAAATTGTCTAAAACGTCCCCAAATGCGATTTGGAGCTCTTTTGTGCACTTTGATGTTTTGTGTAAAAAGTTTGCTATTTTGTGCACTTTAATGTTTTGTGTGAAAAGTTTTATCGAAATGCTCAAAATTGTCTAAAACGGTTTCAAATGTGATTTTAAGCACTTTGATATTTTTGTGTAATCAAGTTTTTTCGAAATGCACAACATGGTCTAAAACGTCTCCAAATGCGATTTGAAGCTATTTTGTGCACTTTGATGTTTTTGTGTGAAAAGTTTCATCGAAATGCACAAAATGGTCTAAAACGTCTCTAAATGCGATTTGAAGCTATTTTGTGCACTTTGTCGTTTTTGTGTGAAAAGTTTTTTCGAAATGCACAAAATGGTCTAAAACGTCTCCAATTGCGATTTGAAGTTATTTTGTGCACTTTGATGTTTTGTGTGAAAAGTTTTATCGAAATGCTCAAAATGGTCTAAAACGGTTTCAAATGTGATTTTAAGCACTTTGATGTTTTTGTGTAATCAAGTTTCATCGAAATGCACAAAATGGTTTAAAACGTCTGCAAATGCGATTTGAAGCTATTTTGTGCACTTTGATGTTTTTGTGTGAAAAGTTTCATCGAAATGCACAAAATTGTCTAAAACGTCTCCAAATTCGATATTAAGCTATTATATGCACTTTGATGTTTTTGAGTGAAAAGTTTTTTCGAAATGCACAAAATGTTCTAAAACGTCTCCAAATGCCATTTGGAGCTCTTTTGTGCACTTTAATTTTTTTTGTGTAAAAGTTTTCTATTTTGTGCACTTTTAATGTTTTGTGTGAAAAGTTTTATCGAAATGCTCAAAATTGTCTAAAACGGTTTCAAATGTGATTTTAAGCACTTTGATATTTTTGTGTAATCAAGTTTTTTCGAAATGCACAACATGGTCTAAAACGTCTCCAAATGCGATTTGAAGCTATTTTGTGCACTTTGATGTTTTTTTGTGAAAAGTTTCATCGAAATGCACAAAATGGTCTAAAACGTCTGCAAATGCGATTTGAAGCTATTTTATGCACTTTGATGTTTTTTTGTGAAAAGTTTCATCGAAAGGCACAAAATTGTCTAAAACGTCTCTAAATGCGATTTGAAGCTATTTTGTGCACTTTGTCGTTTTTGTGTGAAAAGTTTCATCGAAATGCTCAAAATGGTCTAAAACGTCTCCAAATGCGATTTGAAGCAATTTTGTGCACTTTGATGTTTTTGTGTGAAAAGTTTCATCGAAATGCACAAAATCGTCTAAAACGTCTGCAAATGCGATTTGAAGCTATTTTGTGCACTTTGTCGTTTTTGTGTGAAAAGTTTTTTCGAAATGCACAAAATGGTTGGTCTAAAACGTCTCCAAATGCGATTTGAAGCAATTTTGTGCACTTTGATGTTTTGTGTAATCCAGTTTCATCGCAATGTACAAAATTGTCTAAAACGTCTCTAAATGCGATTTGAAGCTATTTTGTGCACCTTGTCGTTTTTGTGTGAAAAGTTTCATCGAAATGCACAAAATGGTCTAAAACGTCTCCAATTGCGATTTGAAGTTATTTTGTGCACTTTGATGTTTTGTGTGAAAAGTTTTATCGAAATGCTCAAAATGGTCTAAAACGGTTTCAAATGTGATTTTAAGCACTTTGATATTTTTGTGTAATCAAGTTTCATCGAAATTCACAAAATGGTCTAAAACGTCTGCAAATGCGATTTAAAGCTATTTTGTGCACTTTAATGTTTTGTGTGAAAAGTTTTATCGAAATTCTCAAAATGGTCTAAAACGGTTTCAAATGTGATTTTAAGCACTTTGATGTTTTTGTGTAATCAAGTTTCATCGAAATGCACTAAATGGTTTAAAACGTCTGCAATTGCGATTTGAAGCTATTTTGTGCACTTTGATGTTTTTGTGTGAAAAGTTTCATCGAAATGCCCAAAATTGTCTAAAACGTCTCCAAATACGATATTAAGCTATTGTATGCACTTTGATGTTTTTGAGTGAAAAGTTTTTTCGAAATGCACAAAATGGTCTAAAACGTCTCCAAATGCGATTTGGAGCTCTTTTGTGCACTTTGATGTTTTGTGTAAAAAGTTTGCTATTTTGTGCACTTTAATGTTTTGTGTGAAAAGTTTTATCGAAATGCTCAAAATTGTCTAAAACGGTTTCAAATGTGATTTTAAGCACTTTGATATTTTTGTGTAATCAAGTTTTTTCGAAACGCACAACATGGTCTAAAACGTCTCTAAATGCGATTTGAAGCTATTTTGTGCACTTTGATGTTTTTTTGTGAAAAGTTTCATCGAAATGCACAAAATGGTCTAAAACGTCTCTAAATGCGATTTGAAGCTATTTTGTGCACTTTGTCGTTTTTGTGTGAAAAGTTTCATCGAAATGCTCAAAATGGTCTAAAACGTCTCCAAATGCGATTTGAAGCAATTTTGTGCAATTTGATGTTTTTGTGTGAAAAGTTTCATCGAAATGCACAAAATGGTCTAAAACGTCTGCAAATGCGATTTGAAGCTATTTTGTGCACTTTGATGTTTTTGTGTGAAAAGTTTCATCGAAATGCACAAAATTGTCTAAAACGTCTCCAAATACGATATTAAGCTATTGTATGCACTTTGATGTTTTTGAGTGAAAAGTTTTTTCGAAATGCACAAAATGGTCTAAAACGTCTCCAAATGCGATTTGGAGCTCTTTTGTGCACTTTGATGTTTTGTGTAAAAAGTTTGCTATTTTGTGCACTTTAATGTTTTGTGTGAAAAGTTTTATCGAAATGCTCAAAATTGTCTAAAACGGTTTCAAATGTGATTTTAAGCACTTTGATATTTTTGTGTAATCAAGTTTTTTCGAAACGCACAACATGGTCTAAAACGTCTCTAAATGCGATTTGAAGCTATTTTGTGCACTTTGATGTTTTTTTGTGAAAAGTTTCATCGAAATGCACAAAATGGTCTAAAACGTCTCTAAATGCGATTTGAAGCTATTTTGTGCACTTTGTCGTTTTTGTGTGAAAAGTTTCATCGAAATGCTCAAAATGGTCTAAAACGTCTCCAAATGCGATTTGAAGCAATTTTGTGCAATTTGATGTTTTTGTGTGAAAAGTTTCATCGAAATGCACAAAATGGTCTAAAACGTCTGCAAATGCGATTTGAAGCTATTTTGTGCACTTTGATGTTTTTTTGTGAAAAGTTTCATCGAAATGCACAAAATTGTCTAAAACGTCTCTAAATGCGATTTGAAGCTATTTTGTGCACTTTGTCGTTTTTGTGTGAAAAGTTTCATCGAAATGCTCAAAATGGTCTAAAACGTCTCCAAATGCGATTTGAAGCAATTTTGTGCACTTTGATGTTTTTGTGTGAAAAGTTTCATCGAAATGCACAAAATGGTCTAAAACGTCTGCAAATGCGATTTGAAGCTATTTTGTGCACTTTGTCGTTTTTGTGTGAAAAGTTTTTTCGAAATGCACAAAATGGTCTAAAACGTCTCTAAATGCGATTTGAAGTTATTTTGTGCACTTTGATGTTTTGTGTGAAAAGTTTTATCGAAATGCTCAAAATGGTCTAAAACGGTTTCAAATGTGATTTTAAGCACTTTGATATTTTTGTGTAATCAAGTTTCATCGAAATGCACAAAATGGTCTAAAACGTCTCCAAATGCGATTTGAAGCTATTTTGTGCACTTTAATGTTTTGTGTGAAAAGTTTTATCGAAATTCTCAAAATGGTCTAAAACGGTTTCAAATGTGATTTTAAGCACTTTGATGTTTTTGTGTAATCAAGTTTCATCGAAATGCACAAAATGGTTTAAAACGTCTGCAAATGCGATTTGAAGCTATTTTGTGCACTTTGATGTTTTTGTGTGAAAAGTTTCATCGAAATGCACAAAATTGTCTAAAACGTTTCCAAATACGATATTAAGCTATTGTATGCACTTTGATGTTTTTGAGTGAAAAGTTTTTTCGAAATGCACAAAATGGTCTAAAACGTCTCCAAATGCGATTTGGAGCTCTTTTGTGCACTTTGATGTTTTGTGTAAAAAGTTTGCTATTTTGTGCACTTTAATGTTTTGTGTGAAAAGTTTTATCGAAATGCTCAAAATTGTCTAAAACGGTTTCAAATGTGATTTTAAGCACTTTGATATTTTTGTGTAATCAAGTTTTTTCGAAATGCACAACATGGTCTAAAACGTCTCCAAATGCGATTTGAAGCTATTTTGTGCACTTTGATGTTTTTGTGTGAAAAGTTTCATCGAAATGCACAAAATGGTCTAAAACGTCTCTAAATGCGATTTAAAGCTATTTTGTGCACTTTGTCGTTTTTGTGTGAAAAGTTTCATCGAAATGCTCAAAATGGTCTAAAACGTCTCCAAATGCGATTTGAAGCAATTTTGTGCACTTTGATGTTTTTGTGTGAAAAGTTTCATCGAAATGCACAAAATGGTCTAAAACGTCTGCAAATGCGATTTGAAGCTATTTTGTGCACTTTGATGTTTTTTTGTGAAAAGTTTCATCGAAAGGCACAAAATTGTCTAAAACGTCTCTAAATGCGATTTGAAGCTATTTTGTGCACTTTGTCGTTTTTGTGTGAAAAGTTTCATCGAAATTCCCAAAATGGTCTAAAACATCTCCAAATGCGATTTGAAGCAATTTTGTGCACTTTGATGTTTTTGTGTGAAAAGTTTCATCGAAATGCACAAAATGGTCTAAAACGTCTGCAAATGCGATTTGAAGCTATTTTGTGCACTTTGTCGTTTTTGTGTGAAAAGTTTTTTCGAAATGAACAAAATGGTCTAAAACGTCTCCAAATGCGATTTGAAGCAATTTTGTGCACTTTGATGTTTTGTGTAATCCAGTTTCATCGAAATGTACAAAATTGTCTAAAACGTCTCTAAATGCGATTTGAAGCTATTTTGTGCACTTTGTCGTTTTTGTGTGAAAAGTTTTTTCGAAATGCACAAAATGGTCTAAAACGTCTCCAAATGCGATTTGAAGCAATTTTGTGCACTTTGATGTTTTGTGTAATCCAGTTTCATCGAAATGTACAAAATTGTCTAAAACGTCTCTAAATGCGATTTGAAGCTATTTTGTGCACTTTGTCGTTTTTGTGTGAAAAGTATTTTCGAAATGCACAAAATGGTCTAAAACGTCTCCAATTGCGATTTGAAGTTATTTTGTGCACTTTGATGTTTTGTGTGAAAAGTTTTATCGAAATGCTCAAAATGGTCTAAAACGGTTTCAAATGTGATTTTAAGCACTTTGATATTTTTGTGTAATCAAGTTTCATCGAAATGCACAAAATGGTCTAAAACGTCTGCAAATGCGATTTAAAGCTATTTTGTGCACTTTAATGTTTTGTGTGAAAAGTTTTATCGAAATTCTCAAAATGGTCTAAAACGGTTTCAAATGTGATTTTAAGCACTTTGATGTTTTTGTGTAATCAAGTTTCATCGAAATGCACAAAATGGTTTAAAACGTCTGCAAATGCGATTTGAAGCTATTTTGTGCACTTTGATGTTTTTGTGTGAAAAGTTTCATCGAAATGCACAAAATTGTCTAAAACGTCTCCAAATACGATATTAAGCTATTTTGTGCACTTTGATGTTTTTGTGTGAAAAGTTTCATCGAAATGCACAAAATGGTCTCTAAAACGTCTGCAAATGCGATTTGAAGCTATTTTGTGCACTTTGTCGTTTTTGTGTGAAAAGTTTTTTCGAAATGCACAAAATGGTCTAAAACGTCTCCAAATGCGATTTGAAGCAATTTTGTGCACTTTGATGTTTTGTGTAATCCAGTTTCATCGAAATGTACAAAATTGTCTAAAACGTCTCTAAATGCGATTTGAAGCTATTTTGTGCACTTTGTCGTTTTTGTGTGAAAAGTTTTTTCGAAATGCACAAAATGGTCTAAAACGTCTCCAATTGCGATTTGAAGTTATTTTGTGCACTTTGATGTTTTGTGTGAAAAGTTTTATCGAAATGCTCAAAATGGTCTAAAACGGTTTCAAATGTGATTTTAAGCACTTTGATATTTTTGTGTAATCAAGTTTCATCGAAATGCACAAAATGGTCTAAAACGTCTGCAAATGCGATTTAAAGCTATTTTGTGCACTTTAATGTTTTGTGTGAAAAGTTTTATCGAAATTCTCAAAATGGTCTAAAACGGTTTCAAATGTGATTTTAAGCACTTTGATGTTTTCGTGTAATCAAGTTTCATCGAAATGCACAAAATGGTTTAAAACGTCTGCAAATGCGATTTGAAGCTATTTTGTGCACTTTGATGTTTTTGTGTGAAAAGTTTCATCGAAATGCACAAAATTGTCTAAAACGTCTCCAAATACGATATTAAGCTATTTTGTGCACTTTGATGTTTTTGTGTGAAAAGTTTCATCGAAATGCACAAAATGGTCTCTAAAACGTCTGCAAATGCGATTTGAAGCTATTTTGTGCACTTTGTCGTTTTTGTGTGAAAAGTTTTTTCGAAATGCACAAAATGGTCTAAAACGTCTCCAAATGCGATTTGAAGCAATTTTGTGCACTTTGATGTTTTGTGTAATCCAGTTTCATCGAAATGTACAAAATTGTCTAAAACGTCTCTAAATGCGATTTGAAGCTATTTTGTGCACTTTGTCGTTTTTGTGTGAAAAGTTTTTTCGAAATGCACAAAATGGTCTAAAACGTCTCCAATTGCGATTTGAAGTTATTTTGTGCACTTTGATGTTTTGTGTGAAAAGTTTTATCGAAATGCTCAAAATGGTCTAAAACTGTTTCAAATGTGATTTTAAGCACTTTGATATTTTTGTATAATCAAGTTAAATCGAAATGCACAAAATGGTCTAAAACGTCTGCAAATGCGATTTAAAGCTATTTTGTGCACTTTAATGTTTTGTGTGAAAAGTTTTATCGAAATTCTCAAAATGGTCTAAAACGGTTTCAAATGTGATTTTAAGCACTTTGATGTTTTTGTGTAATCAAGTTTCATCGAAATGCACTAAATGGTTTAAAACGTCTGCAAATGCGATTTGAAGCTATTTTGTGCACTTTGATGTTTTTGTGTGAAAAGTTTCATCGAAATGCACAAAATTGTCTAAAACGTCTCCAAATACGATATTAAGCTATTGTATGCACTTTGATGTTTTTGAGTGAAAAGTTTTTTCGAAATGCACAAAATGGTCTAAAACGTCTCCAAATGCGATTTGGAGCTCTTTTGTGCACTTTGATGTTTTGTGTAAAAAGTTTGCTATTTTGTGCACTTTAATGTTTTGTGTGAAAAGTTTTATCGAAATGCTCAAAATTGTCTAAAACGGTTTCAAATGTGATTTTAAGCACTTTGATATTTTTGTGTAATCAAGTTTTTTCGAAATGCACAACATGGTCTAAAACGTCTCGAAATGCGATTTGAAGCTATTTTGTGCACTTTGATGTTTTTGTGTGAAAAGTTTATTCGAAATGCACAAAATGGTCTAAAACGTCTCCAAATGCGATTTGAAGTTATTTTGTGCACTTTGATGTTTTGTGTGAAAAGTTTTATCGAAATGCTCAAAATGGTCTAAAACGGTTTCAAATGTGATTTTAAGCACTTTGATATTTTTGTGTAATCAAGTTTCATCGAAATGCTCAAAATGGTCTAAAACGTCTCCAAATGCGATTTGAAGCTATTTTGTGCACTTTGATGTTTTTTTGTGAAAAGTTTCATCGAAATGCACAAAATGGTCTAAAACGTCTCTAAATGCGATTTGAAGCTATTTTGTGCACTTTGATGTTTTTGTGTGAAAAGTTTCATCGAAATGCACAAAATGGTCTAAAACGTCTCTAAATGCGATTTGAAGCTATTTTGTGCACTTTGATGTTTTTTTGTGAAAAGTTTCATCGAAATGCACAAAATGGTCTAAAACGTCTCTAAATGCGATTTGAAGCTATTTTGTGCACTTTGATGTTTTTTTGTGAAAAGTTTCATCGAAATGCACAAAATTGTCTAAAACGTCTCTAAATGCGATTTGAAGCTATTTTGTGCACTTTGTCGTTTTTGTGTGAAAAGTTTCATCGAAATGCTCAAAATGGTCTAAAACGTCTCCAAATGCGATTTGAAGCAATTTTGTGCACTTTGATGTTTTTGTGTGAAAAGTTTCATCGAAATGCACAAAATGGTCTAAAACGTCTGCAAATGCGATTTGAAGCTATTTTGTGCACTTTGTCGTTTTTGTGTGAAAAGTTTTTTCGAAATGCACAAAATGGTCTAAAACGTCTCCAATTGCGATTTGAAGCAATTTTGTGCAATTTGATGTTTTTGTGTGAAAAGTTTCATCGAAATGCACAAAATGGTCTAAAACGTCTGCAAATGCGATTTGAAGCTATTTTGTGCACTTTGATGTTTTTTTGTGAAAAGTTTCATCGAAATGCACAAAATTGTCTAAAACGTCTCTAAATGCGATTTGAAGCTATTTTGTGCACTTTGTCGTTTTTGTGTGAAAAGTTTCATCGAAATGCTCAAAATGGTCTAAAACGTCTCCAAATGCGATTTGAAGCAATTTTGTGCACTTTGATGTTTTTGTGTGAAAAGTTTCATCGAAATGCACAAAATGGTCTAAAACGTCTGCAAATGCGATTTGAAGCTATTTTGTGCACTTTGTCGTTTTTGTGTGAAAAGTTTTTTCGAAATGCACAAAATGGTCTAAAACGTCTCTAAATGCGATTTGAAGTTATTTTGTGCACTTTGATGTTTTGTGTGAAAAGTTTTATCGAAATGCTCAAAATGGTCTAAAACGGTTTCAAATGTGATTTTAAGCACTTTGATATTTTTGTGTAATCAAGTTTCATCGAAATGCACAAAATGGTCTAAAACGTCTCCAAATGCGATTTGAAGCTATTTTGTGCACTTTAATGTTTTGTGTGAAAAGTTTTATCGAAATTCTCAAAATGGTCTAAAACGGTTTCAAATGTGATTTTAAGCACTTTGATGTTTTTGTGTAATCAAGTTTCATCGAAATGCACAAAATGGTTTAAAACGTCTGCAAATGCGATTTGAAGCTATTTTGTGCACTTTGATGTTTTTGTGTGAAAAGTTTCATCGAAATGCACAAAATTGTCTAAAACGTTTCCAAATACGATATTAAGCTATTGTATGCACTTTGATGTTTTTGAGTGAAAAGTTTTTTCGAAATGCACAAAATGGTCTAAAACGTCTCCAAATGCGATTTGGAGCTCTTTTGTGCACTTTGATGTTTTGTGTAAAAAGTTTGCTATTTTGTGCACTTTAATGTTTTGTGTGAAAAGTTTTATCGAAATGCTCAAAATTGTCTAAAACGGTTTCAAATGTGATTTTAAGCACTTTGATATTTTTGTGTAATCAAGTTTTTTCGAAATGCACAACATGGTCTAAAACGTCTCCAAATGCGATTTGAAGCTATTTTGTGCACTTTGATGTTTTTGTGTGAAAAGTTTCATCGAAATGCACAAAATGGTCTAAAACGTCTCTAAATGCGATTTAAAGCTATTTTGTGCACTTTGTCGTTTTTGTGTGAAAAGTTTCATCGAAATGCTCAAAATGGTCTAAAACGTCTCCAAATGCGATTTGAAGCAATTTTGTGCACTTTGATGTTTTTGTGTGAAAAGTTTCATCGAAATGCACAAAATGGTCTAAAACGTCTGCAAATGCGATTTGAAGCTATTTTGTGCACTTTGATGTTTTTTTGTGAAAAGTTTCATCGAAAGGCACAAAATTGTCTAAAACGTCTCTAAATGCGATTTGAAGCTATTTTGTGCACTTTGTCGTTTTTGTGTGAAAAGTTTCATCGAAATTCCCAAAATGGTCTAAAACATCTCCAAATGCGATTTGAAGCAATTTTGTGCACTTTGATGTTTTTGTGTGAAAAGTTTCATCGAAATGCACAAAATGGTCTAAAACGTCTGCAAATGCGATTTGAAGCTATTTTGTGCACTTTGTCGTTTTTGTGTGAAAAGTTTCATCGAAATGCTCAAAATGGTCTAAAACGTCTCCAAATGCGATTTGAAGCAATTTTGTGCACTTTGATGTTTTTGTGTGAAAAGTTTCATCGAAATGCACAAAATGGTCTCTAAAACGTCTGCAAATGCGATTTGAAGCTATTTTGTGCACTTTGTCGTTTTTGTGTGAAAAGTTTTTTCGAAATGCACAAAATGGTCTAAAACGTCTCCAAATGCGATTTGAAGCAATTTTGTGCACTTTGATGTTTTGTGTAATCCAGTTTCATCGAAATGTACAAAATTGTCTAAAACGTCTCTAAATGCGATTTGAAGCTATTTTGTGCACTTTGTCGTTTTTGTGTGAAAAGTTTTTTCGAAATGCACAAAATGGTCTAAAACGTCTCCAATTGCGATTTGAAGTTATTTTGTGCACTTTGATGTTTTGTGTGAAAAGTTTTATCGAAATGCTCAAAATGGTCTAAAACGGTTTCAAAGGTGATTTTAAGCACTTTGATATTTTTGTATAATCAAGTTAAATCGAAATGCACAAAATGGTCTAAAACGTCTGCAAATGCGATTTAAAGCTATTTTGTGCACTTTAATGTTTTGTGTGAAAAGTTTTATCGAAATTCTCAAAATGGTCTAAAACGGTTTCAAATGTGATTTTAAGCACTTTGATGTTTTTGTGTAATCAAGTTTCATCGAAAAGCACAAAATGGTTTAAAACATCTGCAAATGCGATTTGAAGCTATTTTGTGCACTTTGATGTTTTTGTGTGAAAAGTTTCATCGAAATGCACAAAATTGTCTAAAACGTTTCCAAATACGATATTAAGCTATTGTATGCACTTTGATATTTTTGAGTGAAAAGTTTCATCGAAATGCACAAAATGGTCTAAAACGTCTCTAAATGCGATTTGAAGCTATTTTGTGCACTTTGATGTTTTTGTGTGAAAAGTTTCATCGAAATGCACAAAATGGTCTAAAACGTCTCTAAATGCGATTTGAAGCTATTTTGTGCACTTTGATGTTTTTTTGTGAAAAGTTTCATCGAAATGCACAAAATGGTCTAAAACGTCTCTAAATGCGATTTGAAGCTATTTTGTGCACTTTGTCGTTTTTGTGTGAAAAGTTTCATCGAAATGCTCAAAATGGTCTAAAACGTCTCCAAATGCGATTTGAAGCAATTTTGTGCACTTTGATGTTTTTGTGTGAAAAGTTTCATCGAAATGCACAAAATGGTCTAAAACGTCTGCAAATGCGATTTGAAGCTATTTTGTGAACTTTGATGTTTTTTTGTGAAAAGTTTCATCGAAATGCACAAAATTGTCTAAAACGTCTCTAAATGCGATTTGAAGCTATTTTGTGCACTTTGATGTTTTTTTGTGAAAAGTTTCATCGAAATGTACAAAATTGTCTAAAACGTCTCTAAATGCGATTTGAAGCTATTTTGTGCACTTTGTCGTTTTTGTGTGAAAAGTTTCATCGAAATGCTCAAAATGGTCTAAAACGTTTCCAAATGCGATTTGAAGCAATTTTGTGCACTTTGATGTTTTTGTGTGAAAAGTTTCATCGAAATGCACATAATGGTCTAAAACGTCTGCAAATGCGATTTGAAGCTATTTTGTGCACTTTGTCGTTTTTGTGTGAAAAGTTTTTTCGAAATGCACAAAATGGTCTAAAACGTCTCCAAATGCGATTTGAAGCAATTTTGTGCACTTTGATTTTTTGTGTAATCCAGTTTCATCGAAATGTACAAAATTGTCAAAAACGTCTCTAAATGCGATTTGAAGCTATTTTGTGCACTTTGTCGTTTTTGTGTGAAAAGTTTTTTCGAATTGCACAAAATGGTCTAAAACGTCTCCAATTGCGATTTGAAGTTATTTTGTGCACTTTGATGTTTTGTGTGAAAAGTTTTATCGAAATGCTCAAAATGGTCTAAAACGGTTTCAAATGTGATTTTAAGCACTTTGATATTTTTGTATAATCAAGTTAAATCGAAATAGACAATATGGTCTAAAACGTCTGCAAATGCGATTTAAAGCTATTTTGTGCACTTTAATGTTTTGTGTGAAAAGTTTTATCGAAATTCTCAAAATGGTCTAAAACGGTTTCAAATGTGATTTTAAGCACTTTGATGTTTTTGTGTAATCAAGTTTCATCGAAAAGCACAAAATGGTTTAAAACGTCTGCAAACGCGATTTGAAGCTATTTTGTGCACTTTGATGTTTTTGTGTGAAAAGTTTCATCGAAATGCACAAAATTGTCTAAAACGTTTCCAAATACGATATATTGTATGCACTTTGATGTTTTTGAGTGAAAAGTTTTTTCGAAATGCACAAAATGGTCTAAAACGTCTCCAAATGCGATTTGAAGCTATTTTGTGCACTTTGATGTTTTTTTCTGAAAAGTTTCATCGAAATGCACAAAATGGTCTAAAACGTCTCTAAATGCGATTTGAAGCTATTTTGTGCACTTTGATGTTTTTGTGTGAAAAGTTTCATCGAAATGCACAAAATGGTCTAAAACGTCTCTAAATGCGATTTGAAGTTATTTTGTGCACTTTGATGATTTGTGTGAAAAGTTTTATCGAAATGCTCAAAATGGTCTAAAACGGTTTCAAATGTGATTTTAAGCACTTTGATATTTTTGTGTAATCAAGTTTCATCGAAATGCACAAAATGGTCTAAAACGTCTCCAAATGCGATTTGAAGCTATTTTGTGCACTTTAATGTTTTGTGTGAAAAGTTTTATCGAAATTCTCAAAATGGTCTAAAACGGTTTCAAATGTGATTTTAAGCACTTTGATGTTTTTGTGTAATCAAGTTTCATCGAAATGCACAAAATGGTTTAAAACGTCTGCAAATGCGATTTGAAGCTATTTTGTGCACTTTGATGTTTTTGTGTGAAAAGTTTCATCGAAATGCACAAAATTGTCTAAAACGTTTCAAAATACGATATTAAGCTATTGTATGCACTTTGATGTTTTTGAGTGAAAAGTTTTTTCTAAATGCACAAAATGGTCTAAAACGTCTCCAAATGCGATTTGGAGCTCTTTTGTGCACTTTGATGTTTTGTGTAAAAAGTTTGCTATTTTGTGCACTTTAATGTTTTGTGTGAAAAGTTTTATCGAAATGCTCAAAATTGTCTAAAACGGTTTCAAATGTGATTTTAAGCACTTTGATATTTTTGTGTAATCAAGTTTTTTCGAAATGCACAACATGGTCTAAAACGTCTCCAAATGCGATTTGAAGCTATTTTGTGCACTTTGATGTTTTTGTGTGAAAAGTTTCATCGAAATGCACAAAATGGTCTAAAACGTCTCTAAATGCGATTTAAAGCTATTTTGTGCACTTTGTCGTTTTTGTGTGAAAAGTTTCATCGAAATGCTCAAAATGGTCTAAAACGTCTCCAAATGCGATTTGAAGCTATTTTGTGCACTTTGTCGTTTTTGTGTGAAAAGTTTCATCGAAATGCTCAAAATGGTCTAAAACGTCTCTAAATGCGATTTGAAGCTATTTTGTGCACTTTGATGTTTTTTTGTGAAAAGTTTCATCGAAATGCACAAAATGGTCTAAAACGTCTCTAAATGCGATTTGAAGCTATTTTGTGCACTTTGATGTTTTTGTGTGAAAAGTTTCATCGAAATGCACAAAATGGTCTAAAACGTCTCTAAATGCGATTTGAAGCTATTTTGTGCACTTTGATGTTTTTTTGTGAAAAGTTTCTTCGAAATGCACAAAATGGTCTAAAACGTCTCTAAATGCGATTTGAAGCTATTTTGTGCACTTTGTCGTTTTTGTGTGAAAAGTTTCATCGAAATGCTCAAAATGGTCTAAAACGTCTCCAAATGCGATTTGAAGCAATTTTGTGCACTTTGATGTTTTTGTGTGAAAAGTTTCATCGAAATGCACAAAATGGTCTAAAACGTCTGCAAATGCGATTTGAAGCTATTTTGTGCACTTTGATGTTTTGTGTAATCCAGTTTCATCGAAATGTACAAAATTGTCTAAAACGTCTCTAAATGCGATTTGAAGCTATTTTGTGCACTTTGTCGTTTTTGTGTGAAAAGTTTTTTCGAAATGCACAAAATGGTCTAAAACGTCTCTAAATGCGATTTGAAGCTATTTTGTGCACTTTGTCGTTTTTGTGTGAAAAGTTTCATCGAAATGCTCAAAATGGTCTAAAACGTCTCCAAATGCGATTTGAAGCTATTTTGTGCACTTTGATGTTTTTGTGTGAAAAGTTTCATCGAAATGCACAAAATGGTCTAAAACGTCTCCAAATATGATATTAAGCTATTGTATGCACTTTGTTGTTTTTATCTGAAAAGTTTTCACGAAATGCACAAAATGATCTAAAACGTCTCTAAATGCGATTTGAAGTTATTTTGTGCACTTTAATGTTTTGTGTGAAAAGTTTTATTGAAAAGCACAAAATGGTCTAAAACGTCTCCAAATGCGATTTGAAGCTATTTTGTGCACTTTGATGTTTTGTGTGAAAAGTTTCACCAAAATGCAAAAAATGGTCTAAAACGTCTCCAAATCCGTTTTGAAGCTAATCTAAGCACTTTGATGTTTTTATGTTAAACAGGTTTTTTCGAAATGCACAAAATGGTCTAAAACGTCTCCAAATACGATTTGAAGCTCTTTTGTGCACTTTGATGTTTTGTGTAATAAGTTTTATAGAAACGCACAAAATGGTCTAAAACGGTTTCAAATGTGATTTTAAGCACTTTGATATTTTTGTTTAACCAAGTTTCATCGAAATGCACAAAATGGTCTAAAACGTCTCCAAATGCGATTTGAAGCTGTTTTTGTGTGAAAAGTTTTTTCGAAATACACAAAATGGTCTAAAACGTCTCCAAATGAGATTTGGAGCTCTTTTGTGCACTTTGATGTTTTGTGTCAAAAGTTTTATAGAAATGCTCGAAATGGTCTAAAACGGTATCAAATGTGATTTTAAGCACTTTCATGTTTTTGTGTAGCCAAGTTTCATCGAAATGCACAAAAAAATCTAAAACGTCTCCAAATGCGATTTAAAGCTATTTTGTGCACTTTAATATTTTGTGTGAAAAGTTTTATCGAAATTCTCAAAATGGTCTAAAACGGTTTCAAATGTGATTTTAAGCACTTTGATGTTTTTGTGTTATCAAGTTTCATCGAAATGCACAAAATGGTTTAAAACGTCTGCAAATGCGATTTGAAGCTATTTTGTGCACTTTGATGTTTTGTGTAATCCAGTTTCATCGAAATGTACAAAATTGTCTAAAACGTCTCTAAATGCGATTTGAAGCTATTTTGTGCACTTTGTCGTTTTTATGTGAAAAGTTTCATCGAAATGCTCAAAATGGTCTAAAACGTCTACAAATGCGATTTGAAGCTATTTTGTGCACTTTGATGTTTTTGTGTGAAAAGTTTCATCGAAATGCACAAAATGGTCTAAAACGGTTTCAAATGTGATTTTAAGCACTTTGATATTTTTGTGTAATCAAGTTTTTTCGAAATGCACAAAATGGTCTAAAACGTCTCCAATTGCGATTTGAAGTTATTTTGTGCACTTTGATGTTTTGTGTGAAAAGTTTTATCGAAATGCTCAAAATGGTCTAAAACGGTTTCAAATGTGATTTTAAGCACTTTGATATTTTTGTGTAATCAAGTTTCATCGAAATGCACAAAATGGTCTAAAACGTCTGCAAATGCGATTTAAAGCTATTTTGTGCACTTTAATGTTTTGTGTGAAAAGTTTTATCGAAATTCTCAAAATGGTCTAAAACGGTTTCAAATGTGATTTTAAGCACTTTGATGTTTTTGTGTAATCAAGTTTCATCGAAATGCACAAAATGGTTTAAAACGTCTGCAAATGGGATTTGAAGCTATTTTGTGCACTTTGATGTTTTGTGTAATCCAGTTTCATCGAAATGTACAAAATTGTCTAAAACCTCTCAAAATGCGATTTGAAGCTATTTTGTGCACTTTGATGTTTTTGTGTGAAAAGTTTCATCGAAATGCACAAAATTGTCTAAAACGTCTCTAAATGCGATTTGAAGCTATTTTGTGCACTTGGTCGTTTTGGTGTGAAAAGTTTTTTCGAAATGCACAAAATGGTCTAAAACGTCTCCAAATGTGATTTGAAGCAATTTTGTGCACTTTGATGTTTTGTGTAATCCAGTTTCATCGAAATGTACAAAATTGTCTAAAACGTCTCTAAATGCGATTTGAAGCTATTTTGTGCACTTTGTCGTTTTTGTGTGAAAAGTTTTTTCGAAATGCACAAAATGGTCTAAAACGTCTCCAATTGCGATTTGAAGTTATTTTGTGCACTTTGATGTTTTGTGTGAAAAGTTTTATCGAAATGCTCAAAATGGTCTAAAACGGTTTCAAATGTGATTTTAAGCACTTTGATATTTTTGTGTAATCAAGTTTCATCGAAATGCACAAAATGGTCTAAAACGTCTGCAAATGCGATTTAAAGCTATTTTGTGCACTTTAATGTTTTGTGTGAAAAGTTTTATCGAAATTCTCAAAATGGTCTAAAACGGTTTCAAATGTGATTTTAAGCACTTTGATGTTTTTGTGTAATCAAGTTTCATCGAAATGCACAAAATGGTTTAAAACGTCTGCAAATGCGATTTGAAGCTATTTTGTGCACTTTGATGTTTTTTTGTGAAAAGTTTCATCGAAATGCACAAAATTGTCTAAAACGTCTCCAAATACGATATTAAGCTATTGTATGCACTTTGATGTTTTTGAGTGAAAAGTTTTTTCGAAATGCACAAAATGTTCTAAAACGTCTCCAAATGCGATTTGGAGCTCTTTTGTGCACTTTAATTTTTTTTGTGTAAAAAGTTTGCTATTTTGTGCACTTTTAATGTTTTGTGTGAAAAGTTTTATCGAAATGCTCAAAATTGTCTAAAACGGTTTCAAATGTGATTTTAAGCACTTTGATATTTTTGTGTAATCAAGTTTTTTCGAAATGCACAACATGGTCTAAAACGTCTCCAAATGCGATTTGAAGCTATTTTGTGCACTTTGATGTTTTTGTGTGAAAAGTTTCATCGAAATGCACAAAATGGTCTAAAACGTCTCTAAATGCGATTTGAAGCTATTTTGTGCACTTTGATGTTTTTGTGTGAAAAGTTTCATTGAAATGCACAAAATGGTCTAAAACGTCTCTAAATGCGATTTGAAGATATTTTGTGCACTTTGTCGTTTTTGTGTGAAAAGTTTCATCGAAATGCTCAAAATTGTCTAAAACGTCTCCAAATGCGATTTGAAGCTATTTTGTGCACTTTGATGTTTTTTTCTGAAAAGTTTCATCGAAATGCACAAAATGGTCTAAAACGTCTCTAAATGCGATTTGAAGCTTTTTTGTGCACTTTGATGTTTTTGTGTGAAAAGTTTCATCGAAATGCACAAAATGGTCTAAAACGTCTCTAAATGCGATTTGAAGCTATTTTGTGCACTTTGATGTTTTTTTGTGAAAAGTTTCATCGAAATGCACAAAATGGTCTAAAACGTCTCTAAATGCGATTTGAAGCTATTTTGTGCACTTTGTCGTTTTTGTGTGAAAAGTTTCATCGAAATGCATTTCGATGTAACTTGATTACACAAAAATATCAAAGTGCTTAAAATCACATTTGAAACCGTTTTAGACCATTTTGAGCATTTCGATAAAACTTTTCACACAAAACATTAAAGTGCACAAAATAACTTCAAATCGCAATTGGAGACGTTTTAGACCATTTTGTGCATTTCGATGAAACTTTTCACACAAAAACGACAAAGTGCACAAAATAGCTTCAAATCGCATTTAGAGACGTTTTAGACAATTTTGTACATTTCGATGAAACTGGATTACACAAAACATCAAAGTGCACAAAATTGCTTCAAATCGCATTTGGAGACGTTTTAGACCATTTTGTGCATTTCGAAAAAACTTTTCACACAAAAACGACAAAGTGCACAAAATAGCTTCAAATCGCATTTGCAGACGTTTTAGAACATTTTGTGCATTTCGATGAAACTTTTCACACAAAAACATCAAAGTGCACAAAATTGCTTCAAATCGCATTTGGAGACGTTTTAGACCATTTTGAGCAATTCGATGAATCTTTTCACACAAAAACGACAAAGTGCACAAAATAGCTTCAAATCGCATTTAGAGACGTTTTAGACAATTTTGTGCCTTTCGATGAAACTTTTCACAAAAAAACATCAAAGTGCACAAAATAGCTTCAAATCGCATTTGCAGACGTTTTAGACCATTTTGTGCATTTCGATGAAACTTTTCACACAAAAACATCAAAGTGCACAAAATTGCTTCAAATCGCATTTAGAGACGTTTTAGACCATTTTGTGCATTTCGATGAAACTTTTCACACAAAAACATCAAAGTGCACAAAATAGCTTCAAATCGCATTTGCAGACGTTTTAGACCATTTTGTGCATTTCGATGAAACTTTTCACACAAAAACGACAAAGTGCACAAAATATCTTCAAATCGCATTTGGAGACGTTTTAGACCATTTTGAGCATTTCGATGAAACTTTTCACACAAAAACGACAAAGTGCACAAAATTGCTTCAAATCGCATTTAGAGACGTTTTAGACCATTTTGTGCATTTCGATGAAACTTTTCACAAAAAAACATCAAAGTGCACTAAATAGCTTCAAATCGCATTTAGAGACGTTTTAGACCATTTTGTGCATTTCGATGAAACTTTTCAGAAAAAAACATCAAAGTGCACAAAATAGCTTCAAATCGCATTTGGAGACGTTTTAGACCATTTTGAGCATTTCGATGAAACTTTTCACACAAAAACGACAAAGTGCACAAAATAGCTTCAAATCGCATTTAGAGACGTTTTAGACCATTTTGTGCATTTCGATGAAACTTTTCACACAAAAACATCAAAGTGCACAAAATAGCTTCAAATCGCATTTAGAGACGTTTTAGACCATTTTGTGTATTTCGATGAAACTTTTCACACAAAAACATCAAAGTGCACAAAATAGCTTCAAATCGCATTTGGAGACGTTTTAGACCATGTTGTGCATTTCGAAAAAACTTGATTACACAAAAATATCAAAGTGCTTAAAATCACATTTGAAACCGTTTTAGACAATTTTGAGCATTTCGATAAAACTTTTCAAACAAAACATTAAAGTGCACAAAATAGTAAACTTTTTACACAAAACATCAAAGTGCATAAAAGAGCTCCAAATCGCATTGGGAGACGTTTTAGACCATTTTGTGCATTTCGAAAAAACTTTTCACTCAAAAACATCAAAGTGCATACAATAGCTTAATATCGTATTTGGAGACGTTTTAGACAATTTTGTGCATTTCGATGAAACTTTTCACACAAAAACATCAAAGTGCACAAAATAGCTTCAAATCGCATTTGCAGACGTTTTAAACCATTTTGTGCATTTCGATGAAACTTGATTACACAAAACATCAAAGTGCTTAAAATCACATTTGAAACCGTTTTAGACCATTTTGAGAATTTCGATAAAACTTTACACACAAAAACATCAAAGTGCACAAAATAGCTTCAAATCGCATTTAGAGACGTTTTAGACCATTTTGTGTATTTCGATGAAACTTTTCACACAAAAACATCAAAGTGCACAAAATAGCTTCAAATCGCATTTGGAGACGTTTTAGACCATGTTGTGCATTTCGAAAAAACTTGATTACACAAAAATATTAAAGTGCTTAAAATCACATTTGAAACCGTTTTAGACAATTTTGAGCATTTCGATAAAACTTTTCACACAAAACATTAAAGTGCACAAAATAGCAAACTTTTTACACAAAACATCAAAGTGCACAAAAGAGCTCCAAATCGCATTGGGAGACGTTTTAGACCATTTTGTGCATTTCGAAAAAACTTTTCACTCAAAAACATCAAAGTGCATACAAGAGCTTAATATCGTATTTGGAGACGTTTTAGACAATTTTGTGCATTTCGATGAAACTTTTCACACAAAAACATCAAAGTGCACAAAATAGCTTCAAATCGCATTTGCAGACGTTTTAAACCATTTTGTGCATTTCGATGAAACTTGATTACACAAAAATATCAAAGTGCTTAAAATCACATTTGAAACCGTTTTAGACCATTTTGAGCATTTCGATAAAACTTTTCACACAAAACATCAAAGTGCACAAAATAACTTCAAATCGCAATTGGAGACGTTTTAGACCATTTTGTGCATTTCGAAAAAACTTTTCACACAAAAACGACAAAGTGCACAAAATAGCTTCAAATCGCATTTGCAGACGTTTTAGACCATTTTGTGCATTTCGATGAAACTTTTCACACAAAAACATCAAAGTGCACAAAATTGCTTCAAATCGCATTTGGAGACGTTTTAGACCATTTTGAGCATTTCGATGAAACTTTTCACACAAAAACGACAAAGTGCACAAAATAGCTTCAAATCGCATTTAGAGACGTTTTAGACAATTTTGTGCATTTCGATGAAACTTTTCACAAAAAAACATCAAAGTGCACAAAATAGCTTCAAATCGCATTTAGAGACGTTTTAGACCATTTTGTGCATTTCGATGAAACTTTTCACACAAAAACATCAAAGTGCACAAAATAGCTTCAAATCGCATTTAGAGACGTTTTAGACCATTTTGTGCATTTCGATGAAACTTTTCACAAAAAAACATCAAAGTGCACAAAATAGCTTCATATCGCATTTGGAGACGTTTTAGACCATTTTGAGCATTTCGATGAAACTTGATTACACAAAAATATCAAAGTGCTTAAAATCACATTTGAAACCGTTTTAGACCATTTTGAGCATTTCGATAAAACTTTTCACACAAAACATCAAAGTGCACAAAATAACTTCAAATCGCAATTGAAGACGTTTTAGACCATTTTGTGCATTTCGATGAAACTTTTCACACAAAAACGACGATTTGAAGCTATTTTGTGCACTTTGATGTTTTTGTGTGAAAAGTTTCATCGAAATGCACAAAATGGTCTAAAACGTCTCTAAATGCGATTTGAAGCTATTTTGTGCACTTTGATGTTCTTGTGTGAAAAGTTTCATCGAAATGCACAAAATGGTCTAAAACATCTCTAAATGCGATTTGAAGCTATTTTGTGCACTTTGTCGTTTTTGTGTGAAAAGTTTCATCGAAATGCTCAAAATGGTCTAAAACGTCTCTAAATGCGATTTGAAGCTATTTTGTGCACTTTGATGTTTTTGTGTGAAAAGTTTCATCGAAATGCACAAAATGGTCTAAAACGTCTCTAAATGCGATTTGAAGCTATTTTGTGCACTTTGATGTTTTTTTGTGAAAAGTTTCATCGAAATGCACAAAATGGTCTAAAACGTCTTCAATTGCGATTTGAAGTTATTTTGTGCACTTTGATGTTTTGTGTGAAAAGTTTTATCGAAATGCTCAAAATGGTCTAAAACGGTTTCAAATGTGATTTTAAGCACTCTGATATTTTTGTGTAATCAAGTTTCATCGAAATGCACAAAATGGTCTAAAACGTCTGCAAATGCGATTTGAAGCTATTTTGTGCACTTTGATGTTTTTTTGTGAAAAGTTTCATCGAAATGCTCAAAATGGTCTAAAACGTCTCCAAATACGATATTAAGCTATTGTATGCACTTTAATATTTTTGAGTGAAAAGTTTTTTCGAAATGCACAAAATGGTCTAAAACGTCTCCAAATACGATTTGAAGCTATTTTGTGCACTTTGATGTTTTTTTGTGAAAAGTTTCATCGAAATGTACAAAATTGTCTAAAACGTCTCTAAATGCGATTTGAAGCTATTTTGTGCACTTTGATGTTTTTTTGTGAAAAGTTTCATCGAAATGTACAAAATTGTCTAAAACGTCTCTAAATGCGATTTGAAGCTATTTTGTGCACTTTGTCGTTTTTGTGTGAAAAGTTTCATCGAAATGCTCAAAATGGTCTAAAACGTCTCCAAATGCGATTTGAAGCAATTTTGTGCACTTTGATGTTTTTGTGTGAAAAGTTTCATCGAAATGCACAAAATGGTCTAAAACGTCTGCAAATGCGATTTGAAGTTATTTTGTGCACTTTGTCGTTTTTGTGTGAAAAGTTTTTTCGAAATGCACAAAATGGTCTAAAACGTCTCCAAATGCGATTTGAAGCTATTTTGTGCATTTTGATGTTTTGTGTAATCCAGTTTCATCGAAATGTACAAAATTGTCTAAAACGTCTCTAAATGCGATTTGAAGCTATTTTGTGCACTTTGTCGTTTTTGTGTGAAAAGTTTCATCGAAATGCACAAAATGGTCTAAAACGTCTCCAATTGCGATTTGAAGTTATTTTGTGCACTTTGATGTTTTGTGTGAAAAGTTTTATCGAAATGCTCAAAATGGTCTAAAACGGTTTCAAATGTGATTTTAAGCCCTTTGATATTTTTGTGTAATCAAGTTTCATCGAAATGCACAAAATGGTCTAAAACGTCTGCAAATGCGATTTAAAGCTATTTTGTGCACTTTAATGTTTTGTGTGAAAAGTTTTATCGAAATTCTCAAAATGGTCTAAAACGGTTTCAAATGTGATTTTAAGCACTTTGATGTTTTTGTGTAATCAAGTTTCATCGAAATGCACAAAATGGTCTAAAACGTCTCCAAATGCGATTTGAAGCAATTTTGTGCACTTTGATGTTTTGTGTAATCCAGTTTCATCGAAATGTACAAAATTGTCTAAAACGTCTCTAAATGCGATTTGAAGCTATTTTGTGCACTTTGTCGTTTTTGTGTAATCAAGTTTCATCGAAATGCACAAAATGGTCTAAAACGTCTGCAAATGCGATTTAAAGCTATTTTGTGCACTTTAATGTTTTGTGTGAAAAGTTTTATCGAAATTCTCAAAATGGTCTAAAACGGTTTCAAATGTGATTTTAAGCACTTTGATGTTTTTGTGTAATCAAGTTTCATCGAAATTCACTAAAAGGTCTAGAACCTCTGCAAATGCAATTTAAAGCTATTTTGTGCACTTTAATGTTTTCTGTGAAAAGTTTTATCGAAATTCTCAAAATGGTCTAAAACAGTTTCAAATGTGATTTTAAGCACTTTGATGTTTTTGTGTAATCAAGTTTTTTCGAAATGCACAACATGGTCTAAAACGTCTCCAAATGCGATTTGAAGCTATTTTGTGCACTTTGATGTTTTTGTGTGAAAAGTTTCAATGAAATGCACAAAATGGTCTAAAACGTCTCTAAATGCGATTTGAAGCTATTTTGTGCACTTTGTCGTTTTTGTGTGAAAAGTTTCATCGAAATGCTCAAAATGGTCTAAAACGTCTCCAAATGCGATTTGAAGCTATTTTGTGCACTTTGATGTTTTTTTCTGAAAAGTTTCATCGAAATGCACAAAATGGTCTAAAACGTCTCTAAATGCGATTTGAAGCTATTTTGTGCACTTTGATGTTTTTGTGTGAAAAGTTTCATCGAAATGCACAAAATGGTCTAAAACGTCTCTAAATGCGATTTGAAGCTATTTTGTGCACTTTGATGTTTTTTTGTGAAAAGTTTCATCGAAATGCACAAAATGGTCTAAAACGTCTCCAAATGCGATTTGAAGCAATTTTGTGCACTTTGATGTTTTTGTGTGAAAAGTTTCATCGAAATGCACAAAATGGTCTAAAACGTCTGCAAATGCGATTTGAAGCTATTTTGTGCACTTTGATGTTTTTTTGTGAAAAGTTTCATCGAAAGGCACAAAATTGTCTAAAACGTCTCTAAATGCGATTTGAAGCTATTTTGTGCACTTTGTCGTTTTTGTGTGAAAAGTTTCATCGAAATTCCCAAAATGGTCTAAAACATCTCCAAATGCGATTTGAAGCAATTTTGTGCACTTTGATGTTTTTGTGTGAAAAGTTTCATCGAAATGCACAAAATGGTCTAAAACGTCTGCAAATGCGATTTGAAGCTATTTTGTGCACTTTGTCGTTTTTGTGTGAAAAGTTTTTTCGAAATGCACAAAATGGTCTAAAACGTCTCCAAATGCGATTTGAAGCAATTTTGTGCACTTTGATGTTTTGTGTAATCCAGTTTCATCGAAATGTACAAAATTGTCTAAAACGTCTCTAAATGCGATTTGAAGCTATTTTGTGCACTTTGTCGTTTTTGTGTGAAAAGTTTTTTCGAAATGCACAAAATGGTCTAAAACGTCTCCAAATGCGATTTGAAGCAATTTTGTGCACTTTGATGTTTTGTGTAATCCAGTTTCATCGAAATGTACAAAATTGTCTAAAACGTCTCTAAATGCGATTTGAAGCTATTTTGTGCACTTTGTCGTTTTTGTGTGAAAAGTTTTATCGAATTGCTCAAAATGGTCTAAAACGGTTTCAAATGTGATTTGAAGTTATTTTGTGCACTTTGATGTTTTGTGTGAAAAGTTTTATCGAAATGCTCAAAATGGTCTAAAACGGTTTCAAATGTGATTTTAAGCACTTTGATATTTTTGTATAATCAAGTTAAATCGAAATGCACAAAATGGTCTAAAACGTCTGCAAATGCGATTTAAAGCTATTTTGTGTTTTGTGTGAAAAGTTTTATCGAAATTCTCAAAATGGTCTAAAACGGTTTCAAATGTGATTTTAAGCACTTTGATGTTTTTGTGTAATCAAGTTTCATCGAAATGCACTAAATGGTTTAAAACGTCTGCAAATGCGATTTGAAGCTATTTTGTGCACTTTGATGTTTTTTTGTGAAAAGTTTCATCGAAATGCACAAAATGGTCTAAAACGTCTCTAAATGCGATTTGAAGCTATTTTGTGCACTTTGATGTTTTTTTGTGAAAAGTTTCATCGAAATGCACAAAATTGTCTAAAACGTCTCTAAATGCGATTTGAAGCTATTTTGTGCACTTTGTCGTTTTTGTGTGAAAAGTTTCATCGAAATGCTCAAAATGGTCTAAAACGTCTCCAAATGCGATTTGAAGCAATTTTGTGCACTTTGATGTTTTTGTGTGAAAAGTTTATTCGAAATGCACAAAATGGTCTAAAACGTCTCCAAATGCGATTTGAAGTTATTTTGTGCACTTTGATGTTTTGTGTGAAAAGTTTTATCGAAATGCTCAAAATGGTCTAAAACGGTTTCAAATGTGATTTTAAGCACTTTGATATTTTTGTGTAATCAAGTTTCATCGAAATGCTCAAAATGGTCTAAAACGTCTCCAAATGCGATTTGAAGCTATTTTGTGCACTTTGATGTTTTTTTGTGAAAAGTTTCATCGAAATGCACAAAATGGTCTAAAACGTCTCTAAATGCGATTTGAAGCTATTTTGTGCACTTTGATGTTTTTGTGTGAAAAGTTTCATCGAAATGCACAAAATGGTCTAAAACGTCTCTAAATGCGATTTGAAGCTATTTTGTGCACTTTGATGTTTTTTTGTGAAAAGTTTCATCGAAATGCACAAAATGGTCTAAAACGTCTCTAAATGCGATTTGAAGCTATTTTGTGCACTTTGATGTTTTTTTGTGAAAAGTTTCATCGAAATGCACAAAATTGTCTAAAACGTCTCTAAATGCGATTTGAAGCTATTTTGTGCACTTTGTCGTTTTTGTGTGAAAAGTTTCATCGAAATGCACAAAATGGTCTAAAACGTCTGCAAATGCGATTTGAAGCTATTTTGTGCACTTTGTCGTTTTTGTGTGAAAAGTTTTTTCGAAATGCACAAAATGGTCTAAAACGTCTCCAATTGCGATTTGAAGTTATTTTGTGCACTTTGATGTTTTGTGTGAAAAGTTTTATCGAAATGCTCAAAATGGTCTAAAACGGTTTCAAATGTGATTTTAAGCACTTTGATATTTTTGTGTAATCAAGTTTCATCGAAATGCACAAAATGGTCTAAAACGTCTGCAAATGCGATTTAAAGCTATTTTGTGCACTTTAATGTTTTGTGTGAAAAGTTTTATCGAAATTCTCAAAATGGTCTAAAACGGTTTCAAATGTGATTTTAAGCACTTTGATGTTTTTGTGTAATCAAGTTTCATCGAAAATCACTAAAAGGTCTAGAACCTCTGCAAATGCAATTTAAAGCTATTTTGTGCACTTTAATGTTTTCTGTGAAAAGTTTTATCGAAATTCTCAAAATGGTCTAAAACGGTTTCAAATGTGATTTTAAGCACTTTGATGTTTTTGTGTAATCAAGTTTTTTCGAAATGCACAACATGGTCTAAAACGTCTCCAAATGCGATTTGAAGCTATTTTGTGCACTTTGATGTTTTTGTGTGAAAAGTTTCAATGAAATGCACAAAATGGTCTAAAACGTCTCTAAATGCGATTTGAAGCTATTTTGTGCACTTTGTCGTTTTTGTGTGAAAAGTTTCATCGAAATGCTCAAAATGGTCTAAAACGTCTCCAAATGCGATTTGAAGCTATTTTGTGCACTTTGATGTTTTTTTCTGAAAAGTTTCATCGAAATGCACAAAATGGTCTAAAACGTCTCTAAATGCGATTTGAAGCTATTTTGTGCACTTTGATGTTTTTGTGTGAAAAGTTTCATCGAAATGCACAAAATGGTCTAAAACGTCTCTAAATGCGATTTGAATCTATTTTGTGCACTTTGATGTTTTTTTGTGAAAAGTTTCATCGAAATGCACAAAATGGTCTAAAACGTCTCTAAATGCGATTTGAAGCTATTTTGTGCACTTTGTCGTTTTTGTGTGAAAAGTTTCATCGAAATGCTCAAAATGGTCTAAAACGTCTCCAAATGCGATTTGAAGCAATTTTGTGCACTTTGATGTTTTTGTGTGAAAAGTTTCATTGAAATGCACAAAATGGTCTAAAACGTCTGCAAATGCGATTTGAAGCTATTTTGTGCACTTTGATGTTTTTTTGTGAAAAGTTTCATCGAAAGGCACAAAATTGTCTAAAACGTCTCTAAATGCGATTTGAAGCTATTTTGTGCACTTTGTCGTTTTTGTGTGAAAATTTTCATCGAAATTCCCAAAATGGTCTAAAACATCTCCAAATGCGATTTGAAGCAATTTTGTGCACTTTGATGTTTTTGTGTGAAAAGTTTCATCGAAATGCACAAAATGGTCTAAAACGTCTGCAAATGCGATTTGAAGCTATTTTGTGCACTTTGTCGTTTTTGTACGAAAAGTTTTTTCGAAATGCACAAAATGGTCTAAAACGTCTCCAAATGCGATTTGAAGCAATTTTGTGCACTTTGATGTTTTGTGTAATCCAGTTTCATCGAAATGTACAAAATTGTCTAAAACGTCTCTAAATGCGATTTGAAGCTATTTTGTGCACTTTGTCGTTTTTGTGTGAAAAGTTTTTTCGAAATGCACAAAATGGTCTAAAACGTCTCTAAATGCGATTTGAAGCAATTTTGTGCACTTTGATGTTTTGTGTAATCCAGTTTCATCGAAATGTACAAAATTGTCTAAAACGTCTCTAAATGCGATTTGAAGCTATTTTGTGCACTTTGTCGTTTTTGTGTGAAAAGTTTTTTCGAAATGCACAAAATGGTCTAAAACGTCTCCAATTGCGATTTGAAGTTATTTTGTGCACTTTGATGTTTTGTGTGAAAAGTTTTATCGAAATGCTCAAAATGGTCTAAAACGGTTTCAAATGTGATTTTAAGCACTTTGATATTTTTGTGTAATCAAGTTTCATCGAAATGCACAAAATGGTCTAAAACGTCTGCAAATGCGATTTAAAGCTATTTTGTGCACTTTAATGTTTTGTGTGAAAAGTTTTATCGAAATTCTCAAAATGGTCTAAAACGGTTTCAAATGTGATTTTAAGCACTTTGATGTTTTTGTGTAATCAAGTTTCATCGAAATGCACAAAATGGTTTAAAACGTCTGCAAATGCGATTTGAAGCTATTTTGTGCACTTTGATGTTTTTGTGTGAAAAGTTTCATCGAAATGCACAAAATTGTCTAAAACGTCTCCAAATACGATATTAAGCTATTTTGTGCACTTTGATGTTTTTGTGTGAAAAGTTTCATCGAAATGCACAAAATGGTCTAAAACGTCTGCAAATGCGATTTGAAGCTATTTTGTGCACTTTGTCGTTTTTGTGTGAAAAGTTTCATCGAAATGCTCAAAATGGTCTAAAACGTCTCCAAATGCGATTTGAAGCAATTTTGTGCACTTTGATGTTTTTGTGTGAAAAGTTTCATCGAAATGCACAAAATGGTCTCTAAAACGTCTGCAAATGCGATTTGAAGCTATTTTGTGCACTTTGTCGTTTTTGTGTGAAAAGTTTTTTCGAAATGCACAAAATGGTCTAAAACGTCTCCAAATGCGATTTGAAGCAATTTTGTGCACTTTGATGTTTTGTGTAATCCAGTTTCATCGAAATGTACAAAATTGTCTAAAACGTCTCTAAATGCGATTTGAAGCTATTTTGTGCACTTTGTCGTTTTTGTGTGAAAAGTTTTTTCGAAATGCACAAAATGGTCTAAAACGTCTCCAATTGCGATTTGAAGTTATTTTGTGCACTTTGATGTTTTGTGTGAAAAGTTTTATCGAAATGCTCAAAATGGTCTAAAACGGTTTCAAATGTGATTTTAAGCACTTTGATATTTTTGTATAATCAAGTTAAATCGAAATGCACAAAATGGTTTAAAACGTCTGCAAATGCGATTTAAAGCTATTTTGTGCACTTTAATGTTTTGTGTGAAAAGTTTTATCGAAATTCTCAAAATGGTCTAAAACGGTTTTAAATGTGATTTTAAGCACTTTGATGTTTTTGTGTAATCAAGTTTCATCGAAATGCACTAAATGGTTTAAAACGTCTGCAAATGCGATTTGAAGCTATTTTGTGCACTTTGATGTTTTTGTGTGAAAAGTTTCATCGAAATGCACAAAATTGTCTAAAACGTCTCCAAATACGATATTAAGCTATTGTATGCACTTTGATGTTTTTGAGTGAAAAGTTTTTTCGAAATGCACAAAATGGTCTAAAACGTCTCCAAATGCGATTTGGAGCTCTTTTGTGCACTTTGATGTTTTGTGTAAAAAGTTTGCTATTTTGTGCACTTTAATGTTTTGTGTGAAAAGTTTTATCGAAATGCTCAAAATTGTCTAAAACGGTTTCAAATGTGATTTTAAGCACTTTGATATTTTTGTGTAATCAAGTTTTTTCGAAATGCACAACATGGTCTAAAACGTCTCCAAATGCGATTTGAAGCTATTTTGTGCACTTTGATGTTTTTGTGTGAAAAGTTTATTCGAAATGCACAAAATGGTCTAAAACGTCTCCAAATGCGATTTGAAGTTATTTTGTGCACTTTGATGTTTTGTGTGAAAAGTTTTATCGAAATGCTCAAAATGGTCTAAAACGGTTTCAAATGTGATTTTAAGCACTTTGATATTTTTGTGTAATCAAGTTTCATCGAAATGCTCAAAATGGTCTAAAACGTCTCCAAATGCGATTTGAAGCTATTTTGTGCACTTTGATGTTTTTTTGTGAAAAGTTTCATCGAAATGCACAAAATGGTCTAAAACGTCTCTAAATGCGATTTGAAGCTATTTTGTGCACTTTGATGTTTTTGTGTGAAAAGTTTCATCGAAATGCACAAAATGGTCTAAAACGTCTCTAAATGCGATTTGAAGCTATTTTGTGCACTTTGATGTTTTTTTGTGAAAAGTTTCATCGAAATGCACAAAATGGTCTAAAACATCTCCAAATGCGATTTGAAGCAATTTTGTGCACTTTGATGTTTTTGTGTGAAAAGTTTCATCGAAATGCACAAAATGGTCTAAAACGTCTGCAAATGCGATTTGAAGCTATTTTGTGCACTTTGTCGTTTTTGTACGAAAAGTTTTTTCGAAATGCACAAAATGGTCTAAAACGTCTCCAAATGCGATTTGAAGCAATTTTGTGCACTTTGATGTTTTGTGTAATCCAGTTTCATCGAAATGTACAAAATTGTCTAAAACGTCTCTAAATGCGATTTGAAGCTATTTTGTGCACTTTGTCGTTTTTGTGTGAAAAGTTTTTTCGAAATGCACAAAATGGTCTAAAACGTCTCCAAATGCGATTTGAAGCAATTTTGTGCACTTTGATGTTTTGTGTAATCCAGTTTCATCGAAATGTACAAAATTGTCTAAAACGTCTCTAAATGCGATTTGAAGCTATTTTGTGCACTTTGTCGTTTTTGTGTGAAAAGTTTTTTCGAAATGCACAAAATGGTCTAAAACGTCTCCAATTGCGATTTGAAGTTATTTTGTGCACTTTGATGTTTTGTGTGAAAAGTTTTATCGAAATGCTCAAAATGGTCTAAAACGGTTTCAAATGTGATTTTAAGCACTTTGATATTTTTGTGTAATCAAGTTTCATCGAAATGCACAAAATGGTCTAAAACGTCTGCAAATGCGATTTAAAGCTATTTTGTGCACTTTAATGTTTTGTGTGAAAAGTTTTATCGAAATTCTCAAAATGGTCTAAAACGGTTTCAAATGTGATTTTAAGCACTTTGATGTTTTTGTGTAATCAAGTTTCATCGAAATGCACAAAATGGTTTAAAACGTCTGCAAATGCGATTTGAAGCTATTTTGTGCACTTTGATGTTTTTGTGTGAAAAGTTTCATCGAAATGCACAAAATTGTCTAAAACGTCTCCAAATACGATATTAAGCTATTTTGTGCACTTTGATGTTTTTGTGTGAAAAGTTTCATCGAAATGCACAAAATGGTCTAAAACGTCTGCAAATGCGATTTGAAGCTATTTTGTGCACTTTGTCGTTTTTGTGTGAAAAGTTTCATCGAAATGCTCAAAATGGTCTAAAACGTCTCCAAATGCGATTTGAAGCAATTTTGTGCACTTTGATGTTTTTGTGTGAAAAGTTTCATCGAAATGCACAAAATGGTCTCTAAAACGTCTGCAAATGCGATTTGAAGCTATTTTGTGCACTTTGTCGTTTTTGTGTGAAAAGTTTTTTCGAAATGCACAAAATGGTCTAAAACGTCTCCAAATGCGATTTGAAGCAATTTTGTGCACTTTGATGTTTTGTGTAATCCAGTTTCATCGAAATGTACAAAATTGTCTAAAACGTCTCTAAATGCGATTTGAAGCTATTTTGTGCACTTTGTCGTTTTTGTGTGAAAAGTTTTTTCGAAATGCACAAAATGGTCTAAAACGTCTCCAATTGCGATTTGAAGTTATTTTGTGCACTTTGATGTTTTGTGTGAAAAGTTTTATCGAAATGCTCAAAATGGTCTAAAACGGTTTCAAATGTGATTTTAAGCACTTTGATATTTTTGTATAATCAAGTTAAATCGAAATGCACAAAATTGTCTAAAACGTCTGCAAATGCGATTTAAAGCTATTTTGTGCACTTTAATGTTTTATGTGAAAAGTTTTATCGAAATTCTCAAAATGGTCTAAAACGGTTTTAAATGTGATTTTAAGCACTTTGATGTTTTTGTGTAATCAAGTTTCATCGAAATGCACTAAATGGTTTAAAACGTCTGCAAATGCGATTTGAAGCTATTTTGTGCACTTTGATGTTTTTGTGTGAAAAGTTTCATCGAAATGCACAAAATTGTCTAAAACGTCTCCAAATACGATATTAAGCTATTGTATGCACTTTGATGTTTTTGAGTGAAAAGTTTTTTCGAAATGCACAAAATGGTCTAAAACGTCTCCAAATGCGATTTGGAGCTCTTTTGTGCACTTTGATGTTTTGTGTAAAAAGTTTGCTATTTTGTGCACTTTAATGTTTTGTGTGAAAAGTTTTATCGAAATGCTCAAAATTGTCTAAAACGGTTTCAAATGTGATTTTAAGCACTTTGATATTTTTGTGTAATCAAGTTTTTTCGAAATGCACAACATGGTCTAAAACGTCTCCAAATGCGATTTGAAGCTATTTTGTGCACTTTGATGTTTTTGTGTGAAAAGTTTATTCGAAATGCACAAAATGGTCTAAAACGTCTCCAAATGCGATTTGAAGTTATTTTGTGCACTTTGATGTTTTGTGTGAAAAGTTTTATCGAAATGCTCAAAATGGTCTAAAACGGTTTCAAATGTGATTTTAAGCACTTTGATATTTTTGTGTAATCAAGTTTCATCGAAATGCTCAAAATGGTCTAAAACGTCTCCAAATGCGATTTGAAGCTATTTTGTGCACTTTGATGTTTTTTTGTGAAAAGTTTCATCGAAATGCACAAAATGGTCTAAAACGTCTCTAAATGCGATTTGAAGCTATTTTGTGCACTTTGATGTTTTTGTGTGAAAAGTTTCATCGAAATGCACAAAATGGTCTAAAACGTCTCTAAATGCGATTTGAAGCTATTTTGTGCACTTTGATGTTTTTTTGTGAAAAGTTTCATCGAAATGCACAAAATGGTCTAAAACGTCTCTAAATGCGATTTGAAGCTATTTTGTGCACTTTGATGTTTTTTTGTGAAAAGTTTCATCGAAATGCACAAAATTGTCTAAAACGTCTCTAAATGCGATTTGAAGCTATTTTGTGCACTTTGTCGTTTTTGTGTGAAAAGTTTCATCGAAATGCACAAAATGGTCTAAAACGTCTGCAAATGCGATTTGAAGCTATTTTGTGCACTTTGTCGTTTTTGTGTGAAAAGTTTTTTCGAAATGCACAAAATGGTCTAAAACGTCTCCAATTGCGATTTGAAGTTATTTTGTGCACTTTGATGTTTTGTGTGAAAAGTTTTATCGAAATGCTCAAAATGGTCTAAAACGGTTTCAAATGTGATTTTAAGCACTTTGATATTTTTGTGTAATCAAGTTTCATCGAAATGCACAAAATGGTCTAAAACGTCTGCAAATGCGATTTAAAGCTATTTTGTGCACTTTAATGTTTTGTGTGAAAAGTTTTATCGAAATTCTCAAAATGGTCTAAAACGTCTCTAAATGCGATTTGAAGCTATTTTGTGCACTTTGATGTTTTTTTGTGAAAAGTTTCATCGAAATGCACAAAATGGTCTAAAACGTCTCTAAATGCGATTTGAAGCTATTTTGTGCACTTTGATGTTTTTTTGTGAAAAGTTTCATCGAAATGCACAAAATTGTCTAAAACGTCTCTAAATGCGATTTGAAGCTATTTTGTGCACTTTGTCGTTTTTGTGTGAAAAGTTTCATCGAAATGCACAAAATGGTCTAAAACGTCTGCAAATGCGATTTGAAGCTATTTTGTGCACTTTGTCGTTTTTGTGTGAAAAGTTTTTTCGAAATGCACAAAATGGTCTAAAACGTCTCCAATTGCGATTTGAAGTTATTTTGTGCACTTTGATGTTTTGTGTGAAAAGTTTTATCGAAATGCTCAAAATGGTCTAAAACGGTTTCAAATGTGATTTTAAGCACTTTGATATTTTTGTGTAATCAAGTTTCATCGAAATGCACAAAATGGTCTAAAACGTCTGCAAATGCGATTTAAAGCTATTTTGTGCACTTTAATGTTTTGTGTGAAAAGTTTTATCGAAATTCTCAAAATGGTCTAAAACGGTTTCAAATGTGATTTTAAGCACTTTGATGTTTTTGTGTAATCAAGTTTCATCGAAATGCACAAAATGGTTTAAAACGTCTGCAAATGCGATTTGAAGATATTTTGTGCACTTTGATGTTTTTGTGTGAAAAGTTTCATCGAAATGCACAAAATTGTCTAAAACGTCTCCAAATACGATATTAAGCTATTTTGTGCACTTTGATGTTTTTGTGTGAAAAGTTTCATCGAAATGCACAAAATGGTCTAAAACGTCTGCAAATGCGATTTGAAGCTATTTTGTGCACTTTGTCGTTTTTGTGTGAAAAGTTTCATCGAAATGCTCAAAATGGTCTAAAACGTCTCCAAATGCGATTTGAAGCAATTTTGTGCACTTTGATGTTTTTGTGTGAAAAGTTTCATCGAAATGCACAAAATGGTCTCTAAAACGTCTGCAAATGCGATTTGAAGCTATTTTGTGCACTTTGTCGTTTTTGTGTGAAAAGTTTTTTCGAAATGCACAAAATGGTCTAAAACGTCTCCAAATGCGATTTGAAGCAATTTTGTGCACTTTGATGTTTTGTGTAATCCAGTTTCATCGAAATGTACAAAATTGTCTAAAACGTCTCTAAATGCGATTTGAAGCTATTTTGTGCACTTTGTCGTTTTTGTGTGAAAAGTTTTTTCGAAATGCACAAAATGGTCTAAAACGTCTCCAATTGCGATTTGAAGTTATTTTGTGCACTTTGATGTTTTGTGTGAAAAGTTTTATCGAAATGCTCAAAATTGTCTAAAACGGTTTCAAATGTGATTTTAAGCACTTTGATATTTTTGTATAATCAAGTTAAATCGAAATGCACAAAATGGTCTAAAACGTCTGCAAATGCGATTTAAAGCTATTTTGTGCACTTTAATGTTTTGTGTGAAAAGTTTTATCGAAATTCTCAAAATGGTCTAAAACGGTTTCAAATGTGATTTTAAGCACTTTGATGTTTTTGTGTAATCAAGTTTCATCGAAAAGCACAAAATGGTTTAAAACGTCTGCAAATGCGATTTGAAGCTATTTTGTGCACTTTGATGTTTTTGTGTGAAAAGTTTCATCGAAATGCTCAAAATGGTCTAAAACGGTTTCAAATGTGATTTTAAGCACTTTGATATTTTTGTATAATCAAGTTAAATCGAAATGCACAAAATGGTCTAAAACGTCTGCAAATGCGATTTAAAGCTATTTTGTGCACTTTAATGTTTTGTGTGAAAAGTTTTATCGAAATTCTCAAAATGGTCTAAAACGGTTTCAAATGTGATTTTAAGCACTTTGATGTTTTTGTGTAATCAAGTTTCATCGAAATGCACTAAATGGTTTAAAACGTCTGCAAATGCGATTTGAAGCTATTTTGTGCACTTTGATGTTTTTGTGTGAAAAGTTTCATCGAAATGCACAAAATTGTCTAAAACGTCTCCAAATACGATATTAAGCTATTGTATGCACTTTGATGATTTTGAGTGAAAAGTTTTTTCGAAATGCACAAAATGGTCTAAAACGTCTCCAAATGCGATTTGGAGCTCTTTTGTGCACTTTGATGTTTTGTGTAAAAAGTTTGCTATTTTGTGCACTTTAATGTTTTGTGTGAAAAGTTTTATCGAAATGCTCAAAATTGTCTAAAACGGTTTCAAATGTGATTTAAAGCACTTTGATATTTTTGTGTAATCAAGTTTTTTCGAAATGCACAACATGGTCTAAAACGTCTCCAAATGCGATTTGAAGCTATTTTGTGCACTTTGATGTTTTTGTGTGAAAAGTTTATTCGAAATGCACAAAATGGTCTAAAACGTCTCCAAATGCGATTTGAAGTTATTTGGTGCACTTTGATGTTTTGTGTGAAAAGTTTTATCGAAATGCTCAAAATGGTCTAAAACGGTTTCAAATGTGATTTTAAGCACTTTGATATTTTTGTGTAATCAAGTTTCATCGAAATGCTCAAAATGGTCTAAAACGTCTCTAAATGCGATTTGAAGCTATTTTGTGCACTTTGATGTTTTTGTGTGAAAAGTTTCATCGAAATGCACAAAATGGTCTAAAACGTCTCTAAATGCGATTTGAAGCTATTTTGTGCACTTTGATGTTTTTTTGTGAAAAGTTTCATCGAAATGCACAAAATGGTCTAAAACGTCTCTAAATGCGATTTGAAGCTATTTTGTGCACTTTGTCGTTTTTGTGTGAAAAGTTTCATCGAAATGCTCAAAATGGTCTAAAACGTCTCCAAATGCGATTTGAAGCAATTTTGTGCACTTTGATGTTTTTGTGTGAAAAGTTTCATCGAAATGCACAAAATGGTCTAAAACGTCTGCAAATGCGATTTGAAGCTATTTTGTGCACTTTGATGTTTTTTTGTGAAAAGTTTCATCGAAATGCACAAAATTGTCTAAAACGTCTCTAAATGCGATTTGAAGCTATTTTGTGCACTTTGATGTTTTTTTGTGAAAAGTTTCATCGAAATGTACAAAATTGTCTAAAACGTCTCTAAATGCGATTTGAAGCTATTTTGTGCACTTTGTCTTTTTTGTGTGAAAAGTTTCATCGAAATGCTCAAAATGGTCTAAAACGTTTCCAAATGCGATTTGAAGCAATTTTGTGCACTTTGATGTTTTTGTGTGAAAAGTTTCATCGAAATGCACAAAATGGTCTAAAACGTCTGCAAATGCGATTTGAAGCTATTTTGTGCACTTTGTCGTTTTTGTGTGAAAAGTTTTTTCGAAATGCACAGAATGGTCTAAAACGTCTCCAATTGCGATTTGAAGTTATTTTGTGCACTTTGATGTTTTGTGTGAAAAGTTTTATCGAAATGCTCAAAATGGTCTAAAACGTTTCCAAATGCGATTTGAAGCAATTTGGTGCACTTTGATGTTTTTGTGTAATCCAGTTTCATCGAAATGTACAAAATTGTCAAAAACGTCTCTAAATGCGATTTGAAGCTATTTTGTGCACTTTGTCGTTTTTGTGTGAAAAGTTTTTTCGAATTGCACAAAATGGTCTAAAACGTCTCCAATTGCGATTTGAAGTTATTTTGTGCACTTTGATGTTTTGTGTGAAAAGTTTTATCGAAATGCTCAAAATGGTCTAAAACGGTTTCAAATGTGATTTTAAGCACTTTGATATTTTTGTATAATCAAGTTAAATCGAAATAGACAAAATGGTCTAAAACGTCTGCAAATGCGATTTAAAGCTATTTTGTGCACTTTAATGTTTTGTGTGAAAAGTTTTATCGAAATTCTCAAAATGGTCTAAAACGGTTTCAAATGTGATTTTAAGCACTTTGATGTTTTTGTGTAATCAAGTTTCATCCAAAAGCACAAAATGGTTTAAAACGTCTGCAAACGCGATTTGAAGCTATTTTGTGCACTTTGATGTTTTTGTGTGAAAAGTTTCATCGAAATGCACAAAATTGTCTAAAACGTTTCCAAATACGATATTAAGCTATTGTATGCACTTTGATGTTTTTGAGTGAAAAGTTTTTTCGAAATGCACAAAATGGTCTAAAACGTCTCCTAATGCGATTTGAAGCTATTTTGTGCACTTTGATGTTTTTTTCTGAAAAGTTTCATCGAAATGCACAAAATGGTCTAAAACGTCTCTAAATGCGATTTGAAGCTATTTTGTGCACTTTGATGTTTTTGTGTGAAAAGTTTCATCGAAATGCACAAAATGGTCTAAAACGTCTCTAAATGCGATTTGAAGTTATTTTGTGCACTTTGATGTTTTGTGTGAAAAGTTTTATCGAAATGCTCAAAATGGTCTAAAACGGTTTCAAATGTGATTTTAAGCACTTTGATATTTTTGTGTAATCAAGTTTCATCGAAATGCACAAAATGGTCTAAAACGTCTCCAAATGCGATTTGAAGCTATTTTGTGCACTTTAATGTTTTGTGTGAAAAGTTTTATCGAAATTCTCAAAATGGTCTAAAACGGTTTCAAATGTGATTTTAAGCACTTTGATGTTTTTGTGTAATCAAGTTTCATCGAAATGCACAAAATGGTTTAAAACGTCTGCAAATGCGATTTGAAGCTATTTTGTGCACTTTGATGTTTTTGTGTGAAAAGTTTCATCGAAATGCACAAAATTGTCTAAAACGTTTCCAAATACGATATTAAGCTATTGTATGCACTTTGATGTTTTTGAGTGAAAAGTTTTTTCGAAATGCACAAAATGGTCTAAAACGTCTCCAAATGCGATTTGGAGCTCTTTTGTGCACTTTGATGTTTTGTGTAAAAAGTTTGCTATTTTGTGCACTTTAATGTTTTGTGTGAAAAGTTTTATCGAAATGCTCAAAATTGTCTAAAACGGTTTCAAATGTGATTTTAAGCACTTTGATATTTTTGTGTAATCAAGTTTTTTCGAAATGCACAACATGGTCTAAAACGTCTCCAAATGCGATTTGAAGCTATTTTGTGCACTTTGATGTTTTTGTGTGAAAAGTTTCATCGAAATGCACAAAATGGTCTAAAACGTCTCTAAATGCGATTTAAAGCTATTTTGTGCACTTTGTCGTTTTTGTGTGAAAAGTTTCATCGAAATGCTCAAAATGGTCTAAAACGTCTCCAAATGCGATTTGAAGCTATTTTGTGCACTTTGTCGTTTTTGTGTGAAAAGTTTCATCGAAATGCTCAAAATGGTCTAAAACGTCTCTAAATGCGATTTGAAGCTATTTTGTGCACTTTGATGTTTTTTTGTGAAAAGTTTCATCGAAATGCACAAAATGGTCTAAAACGTCTCTAAATGCGATTTGAAGCTATTTTGTGCACTTTGATGTTTTTGTGTGAAAAGTTTCATCGAAATGCACAAAATGGTCTAAAACGTCTCTAAATGCGATTTGAAGCTATTTTGTGCACTTTGATGTTTTTTTGTGAAAAGTTTCTTCGAAATGCACAAAATGGTCTAAAACGTCTCTAAATGCGATTTGAAGCTATTTTGTGCACTTTGTCGTTTTTGTGTGAAAAGTTTCATCGAAATGCTCAAAATGGTCTAAAACGTCTCCAAATGCGATTTGAAGCAATTTTGTGCACTTTGATGTTTTTGTGTGAAAAGTTTCATCGAAATGCACAAAATGGTCTAAAACGTCTGCAAATGCGATTTGAAGCTATTTTGTGCACTTTGATGTTTTGTGTAATCCAGTTTCATCGAAATGTACAAAATTGTCTAAAACGTCTCTAAATGCGATTTGAAGCTATTTTGTGCACTTTGTCGTTTTTGTGTGAAAAGTTTTTTCGAAATGCACAAAATGGTCTAAAACGTCTCTAAATGCGATTTGAAGCTATTTTGTGCACTTTGTCGTTTTTGTGTGAAAAGTTTCATCTAAATGCTCAAAATGGTCTAAAACGTCTCCAAATGCGATTTGAAGCTATTTTGTGCACTTTGATGTTTTTGTGTGAAAAGTTTCATCGAAATGCACAAAATGGTCTAAAACGTCTCCAAATATGATATTAAGCTATTGTATGCACTTTGTTGTTTTTATCTGAAAAGTTTTCACGAAATGCACAAAATGATCTAAAACGTCTCTAAATGCGATTTGAAGTTATTTTGTGCACTTTAATGTTTTGTGTGAAAAGTTTTATCGAAAAGCACAAAATGGTCTAAAACGTCTCCAAATGCGATTTGAAGCTATTTTGTGCACTTTGATGTTTTGTGTGAAAAGTTTCACCAAAATGCAAAAAATGGTCTAAAACGTCTCCAAATCCGTTTTGAAGCTAATCTAAGCACTTTGATGTTTTTATGTTAAACAGGTTTTTTCGAAATGCACAAAATGGTCTAAAACGTCTCCAAATACGATTTGAAGCTCTTTTGTGCACTTTGATGTTTTGTGTAATAAGTTTTATAGAAACGCACAAAATGGTCTAAAACGGTTTCAAATGTGATTTTAAGCACTTTGATATTTTTGTTTAACCAAGTTTCATCGAAATGCACAAAATGGTCTAAAACGTCTCCAAATGCGATTTGAAGCTGTTTTTGTGTGAAAAGTTTTTTCGAAATACACAAAATGGTCTAAAACGTCTCCAAATGCGATTTGGAGCTCTTTTGTGCACTTTGATGTTTTGTGTCAAAAGTTTTATAGAAATGCTCGAAATGGTCTAAAACGGTATCAAATGTGATTTTAAGCACTTTCATGTTTTTGTGTAGCCAAGTTTCATCGAAATGCACAAAAAAATCTAAAACGTCTCCAAATGCGATTTAAAGCTATTTTGTGCACTTTAATATTTTGTGTGAAAAGTTTATCGAAATTCTCAAAATGGTCTAAAACGGTTTCAAATGTGATTTTAAGCACTTTGATGTTTTTGTGTTATCAAGTTTCATCGAAATGCACAAAATGGTTTAAAACGTCTGCAAATGCGATTTGAAGCTATTTTGTGCACTTTGATGTTTTGTGTAATCCAGTTTCATCGAAATGTACAAAATTGTCTAAAACGTCTCTAAATGCGATTTGAAGCTATTTTGTGCACTTTGTCGTTTTTATGTGAAAAGTTTCATCGAAATGCTCAAAATGGTCTAAAACGTCTACAAATGCGATTTGAAGCTATTTTGTGCACTTTGATGTTTTTGTGTGAAAAGTTTCATCGAAATGCACAAAATGGTCTAAAACGGTTTCAAATGTGATTTTAAGCACTTTGATATTTTTGTGTAATCAAGTTTTTTCGAAATGCACAAAATGGTCTAAAACGTCTCCAATTGCGATTTGAAGTTATTTTGTGCACTTTGATGTTTTGTGTGAAAAGTTTTATCGAAATGCTCAAAATGGTCTAAAACGGTTTCAAATGTGATTTTAAGCACTTCGATATTTTTGTGTAATCAAGTTTCATCGAAATGCACAAAATGGTTTAAAACGTCTGCAAATGCGATTTGAAGCTATTTTGTGCACTTTGATGTTTTTGTGTGAAAAGTTTCATCGAAATGCACAAAATTGTCTAAAACGTTTCCAAATACGATATTAAGCTATTGTATGCACTTTGATGTTTTTGAGTGAAAAGTTTTTTCGAAATGCACAAAATGGTCTAAAACGTCTCCAAATGCGATTTGGAGCTATTTTGTGCACTTTGATGTTTTGTGTAAAAAGTTTGCTATTTTGTGCACTTTAATGTTTTGTGTGAAAAGTTTTATCGAAATGCTCAAAATTGTCTAAAACGGTTTCAAATGTGATTTTAAGCACTTTGATATTTTTGTGTAATCAAGTTTTTTCGAAATGCACAACATGGTCTAAAACGTCTCCAAATGCGATTTGAAGCTATTTTGTGCACTTTGATGTTTTTGTGTGAAAAGTTTCATCGAAATGCACAAAATGGTCTAAAACGTCTCTAAATGCGATTTAAAGCTATTTTGTGC
Source organism: Antedon mediterranea (assembly GCF_964355755.1). Taxonomy (NCBI): domain Eukaryota; kingdom Metazoa; phylum Echinodermata; class Crinoidea; order Comatulida; family Antedonidae; genus Antedon; species Antedon mediterranea. The sequence goes on from NW_027306095.1 coordinate 297,575, forward strand.
ACTTTGTCGTTTTTGTGTGAAAAGTTTCATCGAAATGCTCAAAATGGTTCAAAACGTCTGCAAATGCGATTTGAAGCTATTTTGTGCACTTTGATGTTTTGTGTAATCCAGTTTCATCGAAATGTAAAAAATTGTCTAAAACGTCTCTAAATGCGATTTGAAGCTATTTTGTGCACTTTGTCGTTTTTGTGTGAAAAGTTTCATCGAAATGCTCAAAATGGTCTAAAACGTCTCCAAATGCGATTTGAAGCTATTTTGTGCACTTTAATGTTTTGTGTGAAAAGTTTTATCGAAATGCTCAAAATGGTCTAAAACGGTTTCAAATGTGATTTTAAGCACCTTGATGTTTTTGTGTAATCAAGTTTCATCGAAATGCACAAAATGGTTTAAAACGTCTGCAAATGCGATTTGAAGCTATTTTGTGCACTTTGATGTTTTTTGTAATCCAGTTTCATCGAAATGTACAAAATTGTCTAAAACGTCTCTAAATGCGATTTGAAGCTATTTTGTGCACTTTGTCGTTTTTATGTGAAAAGTTTCATCGAAATGCTCAAAATGGTCTAAAACGTCTACAAATGCGATTTGAAGCTATTTTGTGCACTTTGATGTTTTTGTGTGAAAAGTTTCATCGAAATGCACAAAATGGTCTAAAACGGTTTCAATTGCGATTTGAAGTTATATTGTGCACTTTGATGTTTTGTGTGAAAAGTTTTATCGAAATGCTCAAAATGGTCTAAAACGGTTTCAAATGTGATTTTAAGCACTTTGATATTTTTGTGTAATCAAGTTTCATCGAAATGCACAAAATGGTCTAAAACGTCTGCAAATGCGATTTAAAGCTATTTTGTGCACTTTAATGTTTTGTGTGAAAAGTTTTATCGAAATTCTCAAAATGGTCTAAAACGGTTTCAAATGTGATTTTAAGCACTTTGATGTTTTTGTGTAATCAAGTTTCATCGAAATGCACAAAATGGTTTAAAACGTCTGCAAATGGGATTTGAAGCTATTTTGTGCACTTTGATGTTTTGTGTAATCCAGTTTCATCGAAATGTACAAAATTGTCTAAAACCTCTCAAAATGTGATTTGAAGCTATTTTGTGCACTTTGATGTTTTTGTGTGAAAAGTTTCATCGAAATGCACAAAATTGTCTAAAACGTCTCTAAATGCGATTTGAAGCTATTTTGTGCACTTTGTCGTTTTTGTGTGAAAAGTTTTTTCGAAATGCACAAAATGGTCTAAAACGTCTCCAAATGCGATTTGAAGCAATTTTGTGCACTTTGATGTTTTGTGTAATCCAGTTTCATCGAAATGTACAAAATTGTCTAAAACGTCTCTAAATGCGATTTGAAGCTATTTTGTGCACTTTGTCGTTTTTGTGTGAAAAGTTTTTTCGAAATGCACAAAATGGTCTAAAACGTCTCCAATTGCGATTTGAAGTTATTTTGTGCACTTTGATGTTTTGTGTGAAAAGTTTTATCGAAATGCTCAAAATTGTCTAAAACGGTTTCAAATGTGATTTTAAGCACTTTGATATTTTTGTGTAATCAAGTTTCATCGAAATGCACAAAATGGTATAAAACGTCTGCAAATGCGATTTAAAGCTATTTTGTGCACTTTAATGTTTTGTGTGAAAAGTTTTATCGAAATTCTCAAAATGGTCTAAAACGGTTTCAAATGTGATTTTAAGCACTTTGATGTTTTTGTGTAATCAAGTTTCATCAAAATGCACAAAATGGTTTAAAACGTCTGCAAATGCGATTTGAAGCTATTTTGTGCACTTTGATGTTTTTTTGTGAAAAGTTTCATCGAAATGCACAAAATTGTCTAAAACGTCTCCAAATACGATATTAAGCTATTGTATGCACTTTGATGTTTTTGAGTGAAAAGTTTTTTCGAAATGCACAAAATGTTCTAAAACGTCTCCAAATGCGATTTGGAGCTCTTTTGTGCACTTTAATTTTTTTTGTGTAAAAAGTTTGCTATTTTGTGCACTTTTAATGTTTTGTGTGAAAAGTTTTATCGAAATGCTCAAAATTGTCTAAAACGGTTTCAAATGTGATTTTAAGCACTTTGATATTTTTGTGTAATCAAGTTTTTTCGAAATGCACAACATGGTCTAAAACGTCTCCAAATGCGATTTGAAGCTATTTTGTGCACTTTGATGTTTTTGTGTGAAAAGTTTCATCGAAATGCACAAAATGGTCTAAAACGTCTCTAAATGCGATTTGAAGCTATTTTGTGCACTTTGATGTTTTTGTGTGAAAAGTTTCATCGAAATGCACAAAATGGTCTAAAACGTCTCTAAATGCGATTTGAAGATATTTTGTGCACTTTGTCGTTTTTGTGTGAAAAGTTTTTTCGAAATGCACAAAATGGTCTAAAACGTCTCCAAATGCGATTTGAAGCAATTTTGTGCACTTTGATG